>NW_019236492.1:214958-237096 GCF_002742605.1 Olea europaea var. sylvestris
TATATATATATATATATATATATATATATATATATATATATTTTTTTCATCTTATGTGTAGAGTTTTCTTCGTTAAACTTTGTAAATGACTCTCGTAGTGAGCTTTCAATTGATAACTCCCAAGTTAGATGATTATGAAGCACCAAATTTTAGATATCCTTACAAGTTTAATCATTAGAGTCATAAAAGCTACGAAAAGAAGTTTCACAATGATATAAATTTTTTTATAGAATGACTAATGCAATGCCAATTATTGAACACTAATTTTCAAAAATTGACCCTTAACTCAAGATTGACAAATAATTTTCATCTTATTGGTTTTAGACAATCCACATAAAATTTGGCACATATGAAATCCCCATTTATTTCAATGTCTCTTTACAACAATTTAATCACCCCCATACTATTCTAGAATTGGTTTCAAGAATGTATAATTTAGTGGTTATTTGTATTTAACATCTATGGTCCACTAATTTCAACTTATTCAAATTTTGAATCAAATTAATCCTATTGATACAAAACATAAGTTTTGTACGCAAAAATATCAAGTTTTACATGAACAATTAATAGTAAAAATAGATCAAGGACTCCCCTTGATTTTGTTTATAGATTCTCAACAAACAAATGCCTCAAATCATATCGAAAGGAAAACAATATCGTACTATTTATAAGAACACAACACAAATCAAAATATATATTGGTTAAAAATCAACGAAAAAAAAGCACAACACATCATGTCTCTTTTGTCATCATACACTAATTATTCTACTATATTTTAGCTATTACAGTAAAAAATAAAATAAAAAATAAAATCAGATTAAATAAACTTGCATCCATAAAAACAATAAATACTTATGATTTTAATCAAACAAACATAAAGATAAAGGAGAATTCCTTTTGTCTTTACTTCATTTTCTAACTTGATCATCTTTAGATGTCTTTCATCATAGAATTCCATCTTCGTTGACATATGCACCAACGGTCTCTCCATTTATTGGTCGACTCCATCTAGAGCTATATCTTTAGTTAGTCAACACATCATTTCCCTTCATTTTCCTCTAGTACTTTTGTCACGGCATCTTTAATCAGAATTGAGTCCCTCTTTGACAAATTTGTTTTCAGATAAGATCAGGCCTTTGTCCTTGTGACAAGGTCAATGAGGCCTGCACTTCAAGCCCAAAATTGGAGGAGGCCTCAGTTTAGGCGTGAACACGGTTCGGATTGGACGGTTTGAGACAAATTTTCAAACCAAACCATTTAAAGCGGTTTGAAAATTTTCCAAAACCAAACCAAACCAAACCAAACCACTTCGATTTCTAAACCAAACCAATCCAAACCATGTTTTTCGGTTTGGTTTAAAACCATGGTTTAAAAAAAAAAAAAAAAAAAATTAATATATATCGAATAAGTTAAATCATAAATATTAATCTAAAATTTCATGTTTAAATTGTATTATAAAAAAAGTACAAATCAAAGTTATATAATTATAATTATTATAATGCAACAACATGATATAAATATTTTAAACTCTTAGTCGATGCTAGTGGCGTCCATCTGCAAGTGTAATACATGATTCATTTTCTTCATAAATATAAAAATATAGTACATAAATTCATTGATTATAATTAAATGATGTAAAATAATTAATAAAAGAAAATGATCAAAAAAATTAAAATACAATAGTATCTAGCTACTATGACTTTTTGTGAATAATTCAAAGCTTCTACTAAATCTAAATATTGGTGAATTACTTTAAGGAGACCAAAAAACAGACAATTATTAGAACAAAACAATATAATTACCAATAAAATTTAAAAATAATTACCAAAAAATAAAAGAATTTTGGTATTTTGACTTGAATTTGAGCAAAATTTGAGAAAATTATTAGAAAGAAATGAAATGTGCACGTTTGAATTAAAATCTATATTTTATTCTCTACTCAATTGTAATAGAGAATCAATAAATGTGGTTTAGCCCTTGTTTGATCCACATTTTTTCAAGAATGCATTTTTTTTAAACTCATTTTCAACCACACATTCTTCTATAAAATAATTATACACGAATTTCACAAACTTTTTTTTACTTTTTAACCACACATTCCAAAAAAAACTACTATTCCACAATTCATTTTATCCCAGAAATGGGAATCAAACAGGGGCTTAGTATTAGTTGTTTAACACTTTACCCAATTTGTGAATGTAAAACCTTCAAATTGGTCGAGTGAGGATTAATTAATGTAAAACCTTCAAATTGGCCGAGTGAGGTTTTACATTACATATGGCCGAGTGAGGATTAATTAATTAATTGAGATGTATAATTATCGATTTGAGTTAATTGAATCATGTCTAATATAGATGTATCCTTTTAATTGAAATGTGTTAAATTTTAATTAGGTTAAATAAAATTTAGAATAATTTATTTTCAGATTTTTTTGGTAAACGGTTTGGCCGTTTAAAAGGGTTTGCAAATATTGAAACCTAAACCAAACTACTTCGAAGCGGTTCAATTCGATTCAAAACCAAAACGTTGACGGATCCACATGGAACCAAACCAACGGTTTCAAGAAAACGGTTTTTGTTCGGTTTGCAGTTTGACGTTTTCGTTGTTCAACCCTACCTCAGTTTTCCCCATTTTTTTAATATTAAATGAAGTAAAAGGAAAATCCATTTTTCATTCCTTTTCGCTCCGACTCTGTTGTCTGCTCTACGGCCTCAAAGCCTTCAACTCGAATTGGGCCGGTGGTGACCAGGTGACGACCTCATTTCCTTATGCGGCTTCGTTTCTTCTTCTTTCGTTCCCTTCATCCTTTCACAAATTACAAAAAACAACTAAGCAAACCACAAAACAACTAAACAAATCGACCCTTTTTTCAACCCAAACCACTCGAGTCGCCACCTTTAGGCTTCAGCCAGCAATTGGCACCCATGTATGGAGCCACCAAGATGGGGCTAGACCGGACGCTAGAGTCCCAACAATGTAGTCTGTGCTCTATACCTATGTGTGCAGATGCAGTGTGGACGGACTTGTGTAAAATTAAAATTGTATTTGTGAAATTGTGAGTTGTACAATTTGCAAATTGAAATTGTAATCCGTTTTTGCAATTTTACATATTTGTGAAATTATGAGTTGTACAATTTCTTATGGATATGATCTTGTCTATAGTTCAGTTTTTACAATCTGATTTTTCAAAATAGTTAAATTGGATTTTTGATTTTTGATTTCGTAGGATTTTTGATGAAATTGCAATTTACAATAGGATTTTGAATTTACAATGAATAGATCAATGTAACAGAATTGTATATTTGTATTACGGTTTGATGTTAAATTTTTATTTCAGGCTTGTGAGTTGTGACGGTGGAATTCTCAAGGGTATGATTTCATAAATTTTGTCGAAATTCTACTTTTCAGTGAAGCAATGACTTGGTTTAACTTGTTATTGAATATATTGAAAATTGTTTGAAGTTTTCTCGGCTTATATAATTGTAGCTTGATCGGCTTATATGATTGGATATTGTAAGATCAACAATTGCACAGGCTTGTAGTAATTATATTAAAAATTCTAATTGTGAGATGATTGGAATATTTTGTTTTGTCTTTTAAGTTAATCATTGTGCATTAGATATAGAATCATACACCATACTTCCTCAAAATGAATCTGGTGCTCAAAAGAGAAAAAAGAAATGAAATGAAATTGCATTAACTCAAATCAAGAAGGGAATATTGGCAAGTACTTTAAAGTAACAATGTGAATGAGTTGAATAATGATGAAGTAGAGATTCAACTTGCTCGTGTTAATGAAGTAGATGATAACGATGAAGAAGTGAGTTGACTTGCCTATGTTAATAAAGTAGATGATAAGAAAGAAGTGATGAAACTTGTATGTGATAATGAAGTAAATGATAAGAAAGACGAGGGTTTCTTTTCTTTAAATTGAATAATCCTAGGAATTGTAAAATCATTGATCAAAGAATGAGGGATTATTTAGTTGAAATGAGTCCAAAAAGAGTTGAGACGTCTCATTTCCCAAAGTTTTTACAAATAGACATTTCAATTCTTCATAAGGCCGTATTTACAGAAAAACGTATAATTCGAAGAAAAATGCAATTGGAGAAAAGTGGGAGTGATGAGGTAAAGCCATCAGCAGAAGAATCTTCTAGAATAGAATACCTTGCTTTTATAATTGATTAAGATCTATCTTCTCTATGGATTAGATATGAGCAATTCAAACAATATGATGACGCATTTAGATTTTTGTTTAATTTGAAGAGGTTATGGGATGCAACTTATTCAAGTTTGTTGAGCTCCTGTATGAATCTTGAGAAATATCTGGAACATAATGGGCGTTCAAATATTGGTCGAGATGATTTGTGTCTAGAGATGATTTAACTGAAACATTATTGGTTTTGTTATTTTATAATATAAATCTTTTGTCTAATGTATTTGTTTGTTATTTTAATGTTAAGTTTTAAGTTAGCAATAAGCTACATAGTACATCGTTGAATTTTACATTTACGTTGATTTTGGGGGACCTAATTTATAGAGTTCGCCTCGGATCCCGACAATCACAGGATTGACCCCGATGTCAACAACATGAAAACTAAATTCTTAAAACAACTTTCTTGTACTTTTGTCTTTATTTCATTTTCTAATATGTCTTTATAAAAGAATTTCCTCTTCTTTTACATATACATGACCATTGCCAATGATAACTATTTCGCGCGGGTAGTCGCTAACAATTAAAAAGGGATCAGACGATTGTGTAAAGAACAAACCTCTTGAGACAAAGTCACAAAAAGGGGTGTTTTATTGGCGATGCCTTTACAATTGGAACTAAACACAATGCCTCCAAGGGGCGCAAGCACACGAGTACTGAAAAGAAATGTTTAAGTCTAAACTAAAAAATTGAAATTACATATTCTTTGTTTGAGAGTGTTTGATTCGGGGTCCTTTGCTCTATGTCTTTTCTTCCTTTTATATTCCCTTGATAATTTCTTCGCGATCAACCGCTTAGAAACTGTTTGATTGCTTTATAACTATCCACTTTTTTTATGGTGGCTAACTTGTCGTGGAACTATCGTCTCTAACTGCTGCTACTACTCTTTGTCGTTCAACCGTCTTCAACTGAACTCCTTGAATCGTGGAATGTGATAATGTTACTAGATAACTGCTTCAATAACTGTTCTTCTGGATAACCATAACATCTTATGTTTGCTAAGATCCTGGGCGATTCGAAGGTTTGGGCGAGAACAGGGTCATAGCTCTGGGCGACTGTAAGGCACTTCATTCGCTCAGATTTTGGGCGTCTTGCAAACTTGGGCGATGATGTCACCGTGTTCGTGGGCTTCCACTGCATTCATTAATAACCCTATCTGGGCCTTTATCCTGAATTGCCCAGTTGGGCTTCATTCTTTGGGCTATTTGATTTGGGAATTCCCCAATTGGGTTTCATTCCTTGGGCTATTCTATTTGGGCTGCACTTTTAGTGTGTCAACAATTACCCCCCAATATGGCAGAATTAATACCAATTATTAATCTTTGCCATATTTACTTTGTGTTTCCCAGCAACATTTGAAATTCCCAAGAATTTCAATCATTATTTTCTTCCATAGCCTGAAAAAGTGTGACACTATAAACTCTTATAAACCCCAAAGACACGCCATTTCGTTGTACCACTAAATCACGTCTCATTATTTCGCGCTTTTTCCTCGCCATACCACTGTTCATCTTCTTGCTTCTTTGCTACGTTTCTCGAGCAAACTTTAACAAAATTGTATTTCGTTCCCAATGGCTGTTACACTAACCCAATCTGACGACTCTTTTACCTTCGAAGATTTTCAGAAAATCCTCACTCGGCCATATGTAAATCTGAACTTCCTTGTACCAGCCAATGTCGAATTTAATGAGTTCTATCTGGGTCCTTCATTCACCAACGCCGAAATCGTCGAACAAGTGGCGGTGGACCAGCTGTTCCCTTGTACTCAAGGCCCTCCATTCCTGAACTTTTTGTCGCTGAGGCCGATTCACGAAAAATGTATTTGCACTTAGCCTAAATCTGATGTTGTTTTTCGTAGATGGCATGCTCACCTTGTGGGCCATGGTCCTACCAAGGCAATTTTTGATCGTGTTAGAATTTTTGATTTATTAGAAATCTCTCTTCAACCCCCAATTTTTGACCCAGCACTTTTCCCTATTGCCTTAAGTTTTTGGTCTTCTGAATATAATACTTTTGTTTTCTCTCTTGGTCCCATCTCTATTACTTTAAGAGATGTTGGGGCCCTGATAAATCTTCCACCTTTGGGTGACACCATTTTTCCTGGTATTTTGATTTTCGGTGTTGCCCCAAAATTTGACAAAAAACTCACCGAGTCCTAATCAAGCCTGCAAAGCTATTATAATCACTCAAACGCTGAGCCTTTCCACGCTGAGCGTGTGACCTTTCTTAAGATTTGGCTTCGTAAATATATTCTGTGTGTGCCCAGTATGAAGCCTTCTATGAGCCATTTACCCATAGTGCACGAATTGACGCTTGGTAGGCCTTTAAATTTGTGTTCTTTCTTTTTGGTTGTCCTCTATAGAGGCATGCCTTCTCTTCAATTTCAATTGAAGAATGGTGCACCTCCCATTGGCAGTGGGCCTCTTTGGTTCACTCAACTTTGGTTGAGAGCCTATTTTTCATCACTTGGTGCTCTATCCATGTCCTTCGTTCTGCTAGCTACTATGGGCTAGCCATTGACCCATTGAGCTCTGTAAATATGTCCAGAAGGGACATTTTTTCATTCTTTTATACTTTAAATTCAATTCCTTCATTCTTTCCATTTCCTGCTCATTTAACTCCAGATTATGTACAACCTCCATCCACCCTGGATAGTGCGAGCGCCTCTCTCCTTGTTTGGGTTCAGTTTTTGACTGGGAGGGAGTTGTTCCATGATATTTTAACTGGAACCAATGCCAAAGCTGGGGTTGAAATATGTGTTCCCCAATTTTTTGCTCGCCAACTTGGTTTTGGCCAAACTTGGCCTATTCCCCCTTTTTATTCAAAAAATTTGATAGAACGCTTTCACACCATTAATAAGGCAGAGGCACAAGCTATAGATGCTCGCAATATTCTTTTGACGAATAACTTTTCATTAGCCCCCTTCAATCCTAGCTGTGTCGCTCACCCCCTTTTTGAACAACTCTGGCCATCAGTGAAGTGCAGATTGTTTGCAACTGATGCCTATCGTGCTTTCCACTCACTGGATCAGCTAAACATTCATTCCACTTTTTCTATTTTGGTCATCCTTGTGTCCATTAGGAATCCTTCCTTCCCTACTCGTGCTAAACAATCTGTTCATCCCTCTACTTTTCTACCTGCCAAACCTACTCCAGCTAAGAGTGCCCTAAGCCGCAAACGACCAGTTTCAGCATCGCCCATTTTGGAGGATGATGATGATGATGATGATGACACTCCTCTCATCGTGAGGAGAAAGGTAATTGAATTCTGTTTACTCACAAGCATACCTTTCTATGTGCTAATAGTTTTCTTGAATTTCTCAGAAAAGTTCAGCCTCTCCTTTGAAGGCTTTGGTGTTGGCAGCTCCTGCTCCATCATCCTCTGCTGGAGCTGCTTCGTCCAAACTAGCTGATGAAGGGACTACACTTAAAGAGAAACCTTCAGTCCTCAAACCTTCATCACAACCATTGGACGAGCCACCTTCTTCCCAGGGCGCCGACCCCCAAACGTCGAACCAGAAGGTAATACATTTTTTGATGTTTTACCTTTGCTTATGCTATTAGTTTCTGATTTGTTGCTTCTTTAATCAAGCAGAGGCTCCCATGGTTCTGCCCGTTGTGGCAGAGTCTTCTCGCCCAGACAAGGGAAGTCTCCATAGGTGGTGGGGCTACAGGTGGTAGAGCCAACTGGTGATATGCCACCTCCCAAGATTGCTAATGAGGTAACCTTTTGCTTCACTTTTATTTTCACTTTGTTTATTGTAGTGAAAAACCTTCAATGTTGGCATTTTTCTTTGTAGGATGCTGATGAGATTGTGCGTTCCATCCAGGACTTGTTCACTTCCTGGGGGCAAGTCAAGACGTCTAGCCCTACTTCAATCGGTCGTCCTTCTGCTGCTTCAGAGGAAGATATGAAGTTCCTCAAACAGTCGATATTTGAGTATGTATCTTTCATGGACATGGATATCGGTCAGGCTAGTGCTGCCAAACATAAGGATAAGCTTGAGCATTTGAGTGCGAAGTTGGCGCAAGCACTGACACTTCTGTCACTCAATATTTCTACTGATTTTAAAGCGATGTTGAAAGTTGTCCACTCTGACATCCTCTCTTTGCTGGCCAAAAATGTTGAACTGAAGGCCAAGAGTACTCAATATCTTCGCACTACATCTGAAAGAGAGTCTTTGTTTCTGGAGATCAACAAAGTTGAGGACGAATTGAAAGAAATCTCTTTCGAAATTATGATTGAAGACTCTTTGATGACCAGTTTGGCTGCACAGATGAAGGAGCTTCAAGCAAGGATGGATGACTGCAAGGCGAGAATGGTTGCTAAAAAGCGTAATGCTTCCCAAGGAATTGAGCGAACCAAGTCTTTGGTCGAGCAGTACAAGAAGCTGGAGGTTGATGATGATTTTGTAGCTGAATTGAATGTCACTTCTTCTCAGCAGAGCGAGGATTGGGGGAGACTTAGGGAAAGGATTCATTCGGTCTGGGGCGAATTGTAATTAAGACATCTAATGCCTTAACTTTTCTTTTTGTAACTTCGTATTAACTTTCCTCTTGTAACTTTGTACTGATAGTCATTGCCAATTTTGAATGTAACAGCAGCCATTGTCATTAATGAACGACTGATTTGTCTTCTTGTGTATTTATTGACGTTTGTCCTTAATCGTCAATCCCCCAAGCATTTAACTACTTTATGCTAAGATTCATGTACATCTTCTCTTGGTATTTCTATCTCTTTTCCTAAGACTTTGGGCCACTTGATTCCAATTACTAGGCACGAACGTGGCCGTTCATATTCTATCTCTTCACCTTCATGCCCCTATAAATGCACGCATATTTTGTACTTTTCATTTTCATTTCCATTCTTTTCTTCAAAAACTAATTTACTGCCATCATTTGACATTTCAACGATTGATCCAAAATCTTTGTCTTCCATAGAAATGGACCATTTGATCCGCCCGTCTTGCTATCTGTTTTGATGTCCCCTTTGGTACGGGAGATATAGGAAATATTCTTTGGCCAGCAAAGTTCTTCCCATCGTCTCCATGTTCTTTACAAGGAGTTCAATGATGGAAGATAATTTTTGAGGATGCCTACAAGCCACCTTGTTTGCTTTGAGTGCTTCTTAGTCTCCTTGCCCGTTATTGCAGCGATGCATTTAGGTAGGCGATGTGAGGGTGCTTCTCTTCCCTTCTGCTTGCTAAGAGTGCTTCTCGACCTCTCTGCTTGCCTTTGCAGCAGTGCGATCAGGATGGCAATCAAGGCCAGTTCACCCTCTTACTTGACGATAGATCGAGAGATTAGTTTTCTCTCAATTGTAGCTTATAGAGCATTTAATATTTTGTATCTCGCAATTTGTAATGAATGTTTGATAATAAAGGAATTTATTTGAACGTATTTCGTTCTGGCCCTTTTTATATACGATCGTTCAACTCGATTTGATTACGCTTTTATTTGTTCACTTTCCCATAAAGAAGGAACATATTTTTTTAAATATTTGCCATTAATGAACCTCATGTGCTTGGTGCCATCTAAATCTTCCAAATGATAGGCTCCATTAGGCCACACTATTTACTTTATATGGCCCTTCCCAATTGGGCAACCACTTGCCATATTTTGGATCTTTACTATCCAAAGGAAGTATTGTTTTCCAAACCAATTCGCCCAAACTAAATGACTTGGCTATAACTTTTTTATTATAAAACTTAGCCATTCTTTGTTTTTGAACTTACAATCTAGGACGTCCAACTTTAATTCGTCCAACTCCAATTAGTTTTGAACTAGTGATTTGGTGTACTCATCATCACTTAACTTATGTTGCAAACACACTCTGATCGATTGCACGTTAATTTCCATAAGCAAAATGGCCTCCTGTCCATAAGTAAGTTGGAAAGGAGCAATTTTGGTACTTGATCGAGGCGACGTCCTATAAGCCCATAAAGCCTTGTTTAGACATTCGTGCCAATTTTTGACATTTTCATCTATCATTTTTCTTATGATATTTTTTAGAATCTTATTAGAAGATTCTGCTTGTCCGTTGGATTGAGCGTAATACGGTGTGGAGTTCACTATTTTAACTCCAAACTCGCTCAATAATTTATTCACTTGATCTCCATTTAAAGAAGTTTCGTGATCTACCATCAAAGTTTGTGGAATCCTAAATCTGTAAATAATATGATCACAGATAAATTCTATGACACTCTTTTGGGTGATTTCTTTTAAAGGTATCGCTTCTACCCACTTAGTGAAAAATTAGTTGCAACTATAACAAATGTATGTTGCTTGGACGATGGGGGATAAATCTTCCCTATTAGGTCTATCGCCAAACCCTTAAACGGCCAAGGTTTGATAATAGGTGCCATCTCTCATGCTGGCGCCCTTTGTATTGGACCATACTTTTGGCATGCTAGACAACTCTTTGCATACTGAACGCATGATTCTCCCATCTTGGGCCAAAAATATCCATTATTAATAATTAACCATTTCATCTTTTGGCCAGCTTAATGAGCTCCACATATCCCTTCATGCACTTCAACCATGATCATCCTGGCTTCTTGCAAACTTACACATTTTAGCAATATACCATCAGAGCGTTTCTTAAACAACTCTTTATCTATCAGTGTATAGTTTAGCAAATGCAACTTCATTTTTTTACTATTTCCTTTATTAGGTTCTTTAAGGAACCTTTTAATCTCTGCCCTCCAATCTATTGCATCTCCATCTTGTATGTAATGAATTTCAATCGTTCTCGCCCTTCTTTGGACCACGAGCAATATTGTTCCATACTCATAAGTAGACTTCCAATTTAAAATCTTTGAGTACCCTGAGGCCATCTGGGCCAACTCATTTGCCACATCATTATATATTCTATTAACGCATTGAAGCTCTACTTGGTCGAATTCTTCCAACAACTCTTCGGCGATTTCATATTGACTTATAATGGAATCACTTTGGCATTTAAAATCACCAATCAATTGGTGAATTACCAATTGAGAATCGCCTTTAACGATCACATTCTTTACCCCCATATCTATCATTAATTCTAGGCCCATGATTAAGGCTTCATACTCGGCTTGATTGTTGGTGCACATCCTATCCAAAGTGAATGGGAACTTGTAACAAATCCCTAAAGGATTTATCAATATTATTCCTACTCGTGCACCTTTAGAGGTTTTTGACCCATCGAAATATAAAACCTAAGGTTTTAATTTGAAAGAATTGATTTTTAAATCAATTTCTTCAGGTATGTCAAGGCATGGATGATCAGCCAGAAAGTTAGCTAAAGTTTGATTTTTGATTGCCTTTTTGGGGTATGTATTGTATTTCGAATTGCGACAATGCTAATGTCCAAAGACCTACCCGTTGGTGCAAAATAGGGCGAGAGAACATGTACTTAATCAAATTTACTCTAGAAATCAAATAAACGGTTACGGGCCGTAAATAAGCCCTTAATTTTGTACATGTGAAATACAATGCATGACATAATTTTTCAATGGCAGAGTAATTATATTCATATTTTGTTAACTGTCTACTCAAGTAGTAAATCATCCTTTCTTCACCAAATTGGTCTTCTTGCGCGACCATTCCAGCTATTGATTCTTTTTCAGCCGATACATACACTTTCATTGCCTCTCCTTGGATTGGTGACACCAACATTGGTGGACTTGATAAATATGTCTTTAGGCTTTCAAAAGCCTTTTGATGCTCTTCTTTTCAGACGAATTCGTCCTGATTTTTCAACTTTAAAAGCGACGAAAAAGCTTTAGTTCGCCCTGCACAGTTAGAAATAAAATGTCTTAAAAAGTTTACTTGGCCTAAAAACCTTTGTAATTTTTTTTGTTGCTAGGTGGTTTGGCCTCTAAAATGGCCTTCGCTTTATTTTTATCAAATTCAATCCCCCTTTTGTGTACTAAGAAACCAAGGAAGTTTCTTGGATTAACACCAAATGCACATTTCAAGGGATTTAAGTTTAGTTTATATTGCTTCATTCGCTCAAATAAACATCTCAATTGTTCAAAATGGTCCTCTTCTTTAATGGATTTGACCACTATATCATCTACATACACCTCAACAAACTTGCCTATCATATCATGAAAAATCAGGTTCATCACCCTTTGATAAGTTGTTCCTGCATTTTTCAGGTCGAAAGGCATAACTACCCATTCAAAACATCCTAGAGACCCAGGACATCTAAAGACAATTTTGTGTATATCTTTCTCAGCTATATAAATTTGATTGTATCTTGAATACCTATTCATGAAGGAATACATTACGCGTCCGGCAGTTGAGTCTACTAAAGAGTCTACCGTGGGCATTGGATATTCATCTTTGGGTGTGGCTATGTTTAAATTTTTAAAGTCTATGCACACTCTTAATTTACCATTTTTTTAGTACTGGCACGATATTGGACAACCATTTGACATACCTGACTGTTCTAATAAAGCCTACTTTTAATAATCGGTCTATCTCTTTCTTAATCTCAGGGAGTACATTAGGAGCAAAAACGTCTAGGAGGTTGCCTATGAGGTTTAAAATTTGGCTTGGTTGGCAATCTATATTCCACCAAATCTCTATCTAAACCAGGCATATGTTCATATTCCCAAGCAAAACAATCCTTATACTTCTTTAATAAAGCGATTAATTTATTACTAACCTCTTGATTGAGCATTTGGCTGATGAATATTAGGCGATCTTCTCCTTCATTGCCAATATTCACTTTAATCAGAGGATCTTGTGCTTGAGCGTATCCAGGCTGGGCGATCCTCATCACTTCATCGTCCAATTCCCTTGTGGGCACTTCTTCTTTTAAACAATCCACCTTGTTGATTTCTCGACCAATACTTTGTCCCAACTCGAACATTGCCAATTTGTATCTCAATGCTTTCAAGGCTGCTTCTTCTTTCGTCTTGTCCTTGCATACTTTATTGAAAGCCATTAATTTGGTTTTGAAGGTTTGAATATTGGCCATTTGCCTTTGTTGCTTACAACTCATTTAAAACTCCTTGATTGAGTTTTTGCCAATTACTGGCTCTTCCAGGGCTACTATGTTTGGCCTCATTTGACTGAATGTTTTAGTGAGTGCATCCACCGAAAACGGCTCTTCACTTTGCGCGACAATTTGAGTTTCTTCTCCATCTTGGAATACTCTGACAGGTCCATAATTTTCTTCGTACATGAACCTTTCTACTGAGTTTGCTTCTGCGACAAAAGGTCTATGATCGGTCTGCACCACTTCTGCTTCGCCTTTGTCATTCCAAAAAAACTAGGCATTGATAGAGCAATGAAGATATACAGCGACTTCCATGTATCCAATCCCTTTCTAATAACACATAGTAACTAGTAGGACCATCTATTATAAAGAAGACTGTGGTCCTAGTAGTTATCCTTATAGTTATGTCCAATAGCATAATCCCTTTAGCTGAAGTTGTTATTCCATTGAAACTCGTAAGGACGACTTCTATTGGGATCATATCACTTTTTGTCTTAGCAAATTTCCTCGTCATCCTAGATGGAATGGTGTTTATAGCTGCTCCATTATCGACAAGCACTTTTATCATAGGTATGCCGTTAACTAGAGTTTTAACGTACAATGGCCTCAAGTGTTTAGTTAACTTCATGGCTAGTTGCTTAAAAATAACCTTCTTGGCAGCATCTATTTCCACTTCCTGCTTCTCCTCTGTCGAGTTATCCTTTTGTGATAAGTCAACGTGTAGCATGTCGCACTGAGCTTCCGTTTTTCGAATTTCCTTTTTATTATTTTCTAATGCTTCTTCTTTAGTTATCCAGCCTGTGGGAGGAGGCATTATTCTTGGAGGTGATCGGTACTTTTTAGAGCGAGAAACTCTCTTTTTTCTTTTGGGCGTCCCGTACAGCACATAATAATTGAAAGAACGCCCCAAACGGTTCCCCCAACAAGTCCACTTCACGAACCCCTTCTCGATATAGTTGCTTTAACAGAGCATTGTACGATACTTCTCTTTTTCTTCTTTCTGCTTCCAAATCAATTTCTTCTTCGATATCCGTCATACTACCATCTCCTTCATCATTGTAGGCCCCTCTAAAAGTTTGGCATTCTTCATGTTCCAGCATGCATGCTTCTTCTTCGTTATCATTCCTCTCTTCTTCTTCTTTCTCTTTATTCTTGAACTCATTGGCTAGCAAATAGTTATTAGCCATGATAGGAGGTAACGTACCGAACTGAATAGTAAAGAACTGATCTGGATCTTCTCAATCTCTTCTGTCTCGCTCAAACTTCGACCTCCAGAAGAAGTCTCTAGCATTTTTTTCATCGATTCACCTGTACCAGTCTCTTCACTATCTTTGAAAACATTTTAATTGGCTACCTCGAGTAGTCTAGGTGTTTTAGGATGTGACATTCCCTGTTGTTGCCTCATCATCCGTCCATAATTCCGTTGAAAACGCCTTTGTTGGGTTTTAATCATCTCGTTGAAGGGTATCGTCCTTTCTGCATTATACTGGAACGAATGTCATACATTTGGTTGGCGAGGCTACGGCCTGAATGTTCTCCCATTATTTACTGGCCTGAACTGCCTCTCAAAAGGCGGTCCCCTATAGAATGATGTACCTTGCCCTCTACCAGACAAGCGTTTGGAAAAAAACTAGGGCGATGGTGATGCTGCCATATTCCTGGTTTCTCTGTATTCTCACTCACTTCTCTTTTACATCTTGCACATAGGACGTCTTCATCCTTTTCAGGCTCTTTCCTTTTGATACATTCAAAGACACTGGGATGTGGTCCAGGGTCCTCTTCCCCGTTATCTATAACTAACTTGAATTTTGGTAGCTTGTTTTTGAAATCAGTCATCACTATGTTCACCCCAAGTGGCTGTGGAAAAGGGTTTTCATCCACTGCCATCTTTCTCTTATCCTCGAACGTAATTCGTCCTGATTCAATGGCATCCTGTAACACATGGTGAAAAACCAAAAAGTTATTAGTCAAGTGTAACCATGCATTATGCCACGTACAATATTTTTTTACCTTTAACTTGTTCAGGGCTTGGCAATTTATGTTTATGGCTCAGCTTTATCTGCTTATCCTTATATAGTTTATCAAATATAAGGTCAGCTTTGGTTACATCGAACGAGAACGTTCTAGCCTTTTTTTTTCATCTTTTATAGGCTCATCCTTGTCTGACGGTCTAGGCTTAGCCATTATAGGACAAGTATACGCGTCTCCTTTGATTAATTCGGCCAAACACATTTCGATTTGATCATAATACTCGTCATTAATGGTATGAACATCAAAATTTGGGTCTCTATAATAAGTCTCCTCACTAGAATTTTTCATTTGCTCTTCTTCTCTTATTAATCGTTCATACCTAATCATGTTCGCGCACAATTGGAAAAGATCAGAAAATTTCTTGTCTTGGAACTTCTTTTTCAAATCAAAGCTTAGACAACCTTGAGCGATTTTGACAAATTCCTTTTCGGGTAAAGGTACAAAACATTTACTTCTTGCTGTCTTGAACCTTTGAAGGAAACCTTCTGCCCATTCCTTTGGCATTTGACGTAGATTCGCCAAATCGTTCAAAGTAACTTCGGACTCAGTCTTATAAAACTGAGCGTGGAACAATTGCTCCAATTGTTGCCATGTTTGAACAGAGTTAGCTGGCAAATTGATGAACCAGGAAAAAGCTACTCCTGTTAATGAACTAGGGAACAGCCTCATTTTATGGTAATCAGTTATGTCACCACTTTGGAGTGTGAATCGCCCTATGTGTTCTAGGGTAGACACCTCTCCTAAACCGGTAAATAGTGAGAATTCTAGCACTTTATACCCTCTAAGCCATGGATATGCTTGGTCTACCCAATCAGGATATGGCTTTGTGTAAGTCACCCTAATGACAAGACGTACCCCAAAAGTCATCTGATCCTGTACTATTTCCATAATTTGATTCCTCAACATGACGTTGGGGTCATATGGAATTCCTAAAGGTTGGTTGACCGGTTGATTTGCTTGAGGCCTGATATTTGGTCCTTGGTTGGCAACAAAGTTACCATGATTTGGGTCATTGTTATCGTTAGCCTGAATATTTATTCCATCATTAACACGTGGGGTATTTTGTCCATTATTTAGGACATTGTCTCTTACGTTTAGGTTATCCCCCAAGTTAGATGTACCATTGCCACTATTCTGATTTGGCATTACACCATCCCCTGGTTTGAAGTAGAGAGACCAAAAGGTGGTTCTACCCCTTGATTTGGACTTAGGACTGGGAGATTATGTCCCACAATTGTCCTAGCTTGGAAGTGATTTGCAAGAGGCACAACTAGTTGACAAATTTGGCCTACTAACTTATTCATTATTTCATTCAAAGTATTAAGCTGTTTGGCCATGTTGTCATAATGTGCATTCCCATTCTGGGTAAATCTTTCCATGTTATGAATATTTCGTAGATTTACTTGTTCAATGACATCCTGTGTGAGTTCTCCAAGTAATGCACGTATAGTTCGAGGACTCAACTCTGTCATTGGTTCGTAACGACCGTGACTGTTCTGACTCTGTCCCTCTGTTCGTAGAGAGCTATGCTGCTCCTCATATCACTCGATCACAGATTGGACTCCTCTCCGACTTGCTTTCTTATCAGATTTCTGAGACATATTATTTCATCTTTTGTATCTTCAACACCAAACACCAATGTCCCACTAGGCGTGCCAAATTGTTTCGCGTGGGTAGTCGCTAACAATTAAAAAGGGATCAGACGATTGTGTAAGAAACAAACCTCTTGACACAAAATTCCAAAAAGGGGTGTTTTATTGGCGATGACTTTACAGTCGGAACTAAACAGAATGCCTCCAAGGGGCGCAAGCACACGAGTACTGAAAAGAAATGTTTAAGTTTAAACTAAGAAATTGAAATTACATATTCTCTGTTTGAGAGTGTTTGATTCGGGGTTCTTTACTCTATGTCTTCTCTTCCTTTTATATTTCCTTGATGATTTTTTCGTGATCAACCGTTTAGAAACTGCTTGATTGCTTTATAACTACCCACTTTTTTATGGTGGCTAACTTGTCGTGGAACTGCCGTCTCTAACTGCTGCCACTACTCTTTGTCGTTCAACCGTCTTCAACTGAACTCCTTGAATCGTGGAACGTGATAAGGTCACTCGATAACTGCTTCAATAACTGTACTTCTGGATAACCATAACATCTTATGTTTGCTAAGATCCTGGGTGATTCGAAGGTTTGGGCGAGAACAGAGTCATAGCTCTGGGCGACTGTAAGACACTTCATTCGCTCAGATCTTGGGCGTCTTACAAGCTTGGGCGATGATGTTACCGTGTTCGTGGGCTTCCATTGCATTCATTAATAACCCTATCTGGGCCTTTATCTTGAATTGCCCAGTTGGGCTTCATTCTTTAGACTATTTGATTTGGGGATTTCCCAATTGGGATTCATTCCTTGGGCTATTCGATTTGGGCTGCACTTTTAGTGTTTAAATAATAATATGTCAACCGCCTCTCAATTTCTTGGTGATCCCAAAGGAGGTGGACCCTTCATTTACCCGACTGGCCGACTCCACTAGAAGAAAATGAAGAGATCGGTAGCCTTGCAATTTCATTGCGTATATATTTTAAAGAAACTCGTGTACAAATTTTAGAGATAGAATGAAAACATATGTCTAGAATGAAAAGATATGTCCCCTTGACAACTTAGACATACATATATTCTATTTAGTGCTTGTTTCATAAAGGTTTGTCCAAATTTTATCAAGTTTTATTTAGGTTCGATTTCAATTTTCATATATTTCATGAGATTCATAACTTTGATAAACTTCGTAAACACACTTTTCAAGTTTTAGCCAACATGGAAATCTTTAATTAGTCAACACATCATTTCTCTTCATTTTCCTCGAGTTCTTTTGTCACGGCAACTTCAATCAAAACTGAGTCTTGATTTTACGCAATTTTTTTTAGATTATAAGATGATCAAATTTTATTTTTAATTACATATTTCATTGGAGTCATTTTTATCCAAACATTTGATCAACTTTTCTCAAAATTGGCTAAAACTTGAAAAGTATGTTTATAAAGTTGATAAAATTTGGGAAACCCTTACGAAACAAGAACTAAATAAAATATATTTATTTCCAAGTTGTCAAGGGGACATATCTTTTCATTCTGTCTCCTAAATTTGTGCACGAGTTTCTTTAAAACATATACGCAAGCAATTTTCAAGAAATTTCAGGGCTACCGATCTTTCACATTAAATTGTCTTCGGACAAATATTCATCTCTCGTCCATATATACGGAAACGTTTGGCTTTTCATTTAAACTATCTATTTCTTTCTCAAACACTGGGAGTGACGAAGGAGTTGATAATCCCCCATAGATATGGAGCAGAATGGGATGGATTACAAGGCCAAGGAGTTGATCAGTTCTGACTACCCCAACACTACATTTTCTGAGAGTAGCAGCAAATTCAAAACATACCCTTTTGTTACTCCGGTTCGATCAGGAGCCGTCAAACGCAGAATCTTTAGAGGCATCTTCTGCAAATTAATAAGTTTCTTGCAAATCACGTTTCCCTGCATGTTTTCGGGATCATGAAAATGTGCATGCATATCAGCAAACATATGAAATCATAATCTATTTCTTTGATTTTCTGCAAGTAATTGATCTGTTCAGTTTCGATATGGTTAGTTCTTGTTGGAAGCTTTATTTTTGTCGATATTTTGCATGTAGTCCGCTGGCAGTTTCAGTTTTTAAAATGTAAATACTTCTTTCTCTCTTTTTTCTTTCTTTGGGCATACTACCATCTACTAGTTTGATTCTTTCTTCAATTTTCAGACATAGAAATTTGTCACTGCACTAGGCTAAGCTTGTTGGAGGAAAGATGGGTTTACTAACTTGGATTAGCTAAGGCTTTTAAGAGGACAACACTAATAGGAAGAAGGAAGTGAAAAAAGGAAACTTGTATTTCTCAAATTCAAGACTTTACACACTTTTTGGCTTGTTACAAAATGGAGGGCACTATCCCTTTATATAGTGTTTACAAGAAAATTCTAGTCCACACATTTTCTAGAGACACCTAGACCACATATCAAGATATTTTCCTAGAATTCTCTAGATATTCTTTATAAAACTACATATCTTACTTAGATATTTATATAGATTTTTCTAGATAATGCTTCTAGAAATGCTATGCATGTTGGGCCTTTTAATTGATTTGGGCCTATAAGCAAAATCCTTAAGCCCATATTATTTAGTCCAAAAATCAAGTTTACTACTCAACATCCCCCCTTAAACTTGATTTTGCTACTCCAAGTAGAGTTCTTAATTTGCGGAACACATCATGCTTGAGTGGCTTAGTGAGAATGTCGGCGATCTGCTCCTGGGAGGTTACATATTTCAGCTGCACTTCTTTCTTTGCAATGCTATCTCTTATGAAATGATATCTTGTATCAATGTGCTTGCTTCTATCATGGAATACTGGGTTCTTTGCCAATGCCAATGCCGATTTGTTATCAACGTGGATTTCGATTGGCTCTTCTTGTGATACTCCAAGCGTCTTTAACAAGTTTCTAAGCCAGATCGCATGGCAGACACTTGATGTAGCTGCAACATATTCAGCTTCACCTGTAGATAGTGCTACAATCGATTGCTTTTTTGAGCTCCAAGTGAAAGCTGTGTCGCCCAAGTAAAACACATACCCAGTCGTACTCTTTCTATCATCACTATCTCCGCCCCAATCGCTGTCACTATATCCAACAAGTTTGAATTCATCAGATGATGAATAGACTAAGCCATAATCAAGTGTACCTTTGATGTAGCGAAGAATTCTCTTTGCAGTTTTCATATGGGTCATGGTAGGTGTCTCCATATAGCGATTAATGAGCCCAACTCCAAAAAAGATATCTGGTCTTGTGCATGTCAAATATCTTAGACTTCCAACAAGACTCTTAAAAAGTGTTGGATTTACCTTTTCACCTTCATCATTCTTCGACAACTTGATTCCGCATTCGATGGGGGTGCATACGGGCTTACAGTCCTCCATATTGAATTTCTTTAGAATTTCTTTCGCATATCCTTCTTGTGAGATGAAAATGCAGTCCTCCATTTGCTTTACCTCTATCCCAAGATAATAGGCCATGTGGCCGATATCCGTCATCTCAAATTCTTGAGCCATGACCTTCTTAAACTCAGTGATCATACTTTGATTATTTCCTGTAAATATAAGATCATCTACATACAAACAAACAAGCAAAATATCTCCTTTCTCATTTACCTTTGTATAAAGGGCATACTCGTGAGGGCATTTTGTGAAGTTATTTTCTAGAAAATACTTGTCAATTCTACTATTCCATGCCCTTGGAGCCTGTTTCAACCCATATAAAGCCTTTTTGAGTTTCAAGACTTTACCTTCATGTCCTTTTACTTTATAGCCCATTGGTTGCTCCACATAGATTTCTTCTTCGAGATATCCATTTAGAAAAGCTGATTTCACGTCCATTTGAAATATCTTCCACTTATTTTGCGCTGCAAGAGAGATAATTAATCTTATGGTTTCTAAACGAGCAACAGGAGCAAATACCTCTTCATAATCAATTCCCGACCGTTGGTTGTAACCTTTGGCAACCAATCTTGCTTTGTATCTTTCTACGTCTCCTTTAGCGTTCTTCTTTGCCTTGTACACCCACTTAACTCCGATTGCTCTCTTTCCTTTGGGAAGAGTTGTCAGCTCCCACGTGTCATTTTTCTCTATAGCCTTAATCTCTTCATCCATAGCATCTCTCCATCTTTTATTTTGCACCGCTTCTTCATACCCTATTGGTTCACAATCGACAAAAAGACAAAAAAGTGTGAGATCATTTTGATTTTCGATTACCTCATATAGCTCTTGTAGGCTCCTCATCCGTGGTGTCCTTTCGCTTGAACTTTCTCCTTGTGAAGATGATGGAGAAGCATTTCCATGAGTAGGTGATAGAGGTGGACTGATAATCTCTTGCTGCTCTCCATTCTTTTGTTCTTCTTCATAAAAGAATGGTAAGAAGTCATAGTCTTCTTCTTGGACACCCCAATCCTAAGCTCCTTCTTCATCAAACTCGACATCTCTACTTATGGTGATCTTCTCATTGCTTGGATTATACAACTTGTAGCCTTTAGAGCGAGAGTCATAGCCAATGAAGACATACCTTTCACTTTTGTCATCTAACTTGGCCCGTTTTTGATCTGGTACATGAGCATATGCAATGCTCCCAAATACTCGTAAGTGAGAGATGCTGGGCTTTCTTCCACTCCATGCTTCTTGTGGTGTCTTATTCCACACACTTCTAGAAGGTGATCGGTTAGACAGATACACGGCGCAATTAACAGCTTCAGCCCAAAGTTCTTTGGGCAATCTCTTACTTTTGAGCATGCAGCGGGCCATGTTAAGAATGGATCTATTCTTTCTTTCGGCTACTCCATTTTGTTGTGGAGAGTATGGAACCGTCAATGTACGACGAATTCCATTCTCCTCACAATATTTCTCAAACTTTTTGGAGGTGAACTCTCATCCTCTATCCGATCTTAAGGCTTTTATATTATATCCGCTTTCTTTCTCAACAAGAGCTTTAAACTTCTTAAAAGTTTCAAAAACTTCCAATTTTTGTTTGCGAAAATAGACCCAAGTCTTTCTACTGAAATCATCAATAAAAAGAACAAAATAATTGCTCTTACCGAGAGAGCTTGGATTAATTGGCCCACAAACATCGGAGTATACAAGTTCTAGCGGCTTCTTAGCTCTTGTAGATGCTTCTTTTGGAAAACTTTTTCTCGAATGCTTTCCAAGTAAGCATCCTTCACATAATTGATCCGCATGATTTATTGAAGGCAAACCTTTCACCATTTTCTTCTTACTCAACAACTTTAAGCCTCCAAAATTAAGATGCCCAAATCTCAAGTGCCAAAGCCAAGATGAA
>NW_019236492.1:237141-311640 GCF_002742605.1 Olea europaea var. sylvestris
TTTTCTCTTTGATCTCTTATTGAAAGACTATGATCTTTCAAATGAATATCATAGCCCTTCTCTAAGAGTTGTCTCAAACTTAAAATGTTATTCTTCATATTGGGCACATAATAGACATTTGAGATAAACTGATGCGTACCATTTTTTAAGCGGATCAAGATTTTACCTTTTCCTTTCACTGGGATCTTGGATTCATCTCCAAAGGTAATGTTGCCGCTTACTGATTCATCAAGCTCCACAAACATGTTTTTTCTTCCACACATATGATTGCTTGCTCCTGTATCCAAATACCAAGTATTCTTTTCTCTGCTCTCTTCACCTTTGTAAGCCAATAGTAGTGCAGGATCTACTTCACTTTCCTGACAAGCATAGTTGGCTTTCTCCTCAACTTGGTTAGTAATATTTCTACATTCTGAAGCATAATGACCAAGTTTTTGACAATTGTAACATTTAATTTGAGATTTGTCATACCTCGGTCCTTCATTCCTCGTAACTTTTCCTCTTCCGCGACCTCTAGTAGAAAATGAACTTTGTCTTCTTTCTTCCTTGTAGAATGCAATTCTTCCTCGATCTTGGCCTCGTCCTCTTCCTCTTTGGCTTCTTCTACTATTGAACCTTCCTTCACCCCCGTTCAAAGTGAGCTTTGTTTGAAGAGCTTGCTCTAATGGCTCTTCTTTCACTTTCTTCCTTAGTCTTTCCTCATGGGCTTGTAAAGATCCCATGAGTTGATCGACACTCATACTATCTAGATCTTTAGATTCCTCAATGGCTACAACTATGTAGTCAAATTTAGAATCTAAAGACCTAAGTATCTTCTCAATTACTCGAGTGTCGTTCAACTTTTCTCCATTCCTTTTTAATTGATTCACAATAGCTAATACTCTAGAGAAGTAATCAGAAATTGATTCCGATTCTTTCATATGTAAAGCTTCAAACTCACCTCGAAGTGTTTGAAGTCGAACCTTTTTCACCTTCTCAACTCCTTTGTGGGAGTTTTGCAAGATCTCCCATGCTTCCATACTTGTAGTAGCACAAGCTACTTTCTCGAACACGCCTTCATCTAAGGCTTGATAGATGAGGGTGAGCGCCTTCTTGTCCTTCTTCCTTGCATCCTTCAAACTATCCCTTTGTGCTTGGGATAGAGCAACCTCGTCTTGTGGCTCCGTATAGCCTTTCTCTATGATCTCCCATGCATCTTGCGACCCGAGCAATGCTTTCATCCTTATATTCTAATTGTCGTAGTTATCCTTGTTGAGTTGGGGGACTTGAAAATGAATCATCCCACTTGCCATTTTCACAAGAACCTTGGGGCTCTGATACCAGTTTGTTGGAGGAAAGATGGGTTTACTAACTTGGATTAGCTAAAGCTTTTAAGAGGACAACACTAATAGGAAGAAGGAAGTGAAAAAAGGAAACTTGTATTTCTCAAATTCAAGACTTTACACACTTTTTGGCTTGTTACAAAATGGAGGGCACTACCCCTTTATATAGTGTTTACAAGAAGATTCTAGTCCACACATTTTCTAGAGACACCTAGACCACATATCAAGATATTTTCCTAGAATTCTCTAGATATTCTTTATAAAACTACATATCTTACTTAGATATTTATATAGATATTTCTAGTAGATATTTATATAGATTTTTCTAGATAATGCTTCTAGAAATGCTATGCATGTTGGGCCTTTTAATTGATTTGGGCCTATAAGCAAAATCCTTAAGCCCATATTATTTAGTCCAAAAATCAAGTTTACTACTCAACAAAGCTGAGCCAGCTCGGTCCTCAGACACACGAGCTAGGGTAGAGTTGAACTCGATTCGTGTGCACAATCAAGACTTGGTTTGACCCTTTTGCCGGTCGTGGGTCTCATAGGCCGAGTTGAGCCATCCACGAACCATGACCCATCAAATGGAGAACAAGAAACGAATATTGTAAATGTTTATCGAAAGGTCAAAACTCTACTGGTTATCACTAAAATTATGTATTTGTTTACAAGTAATGATTTTGTTGATGTATCTAAAGATGAAGCCTTATGTGTAAATGATATTGACAAATGCCCAAAAAAATACAATAAAATAAAATTGATGAAAAGAAAATCAACCAAAATTGAATAAATTGTCTAAGCACCGGGTTTAATTTGAGGGGGGTGAAACGTGGAAATAAATTCACTAGAAACAAAAATGCATGTTGATGATGCTTTTCTTTATCTTAGAACATTTCTAATGCAACAACGAATTACTCATAAATTTCACAGCATAAGCAAAAAATAAGTAGTTTTTAAAAACAATCTCTAAGAAGAAAAATTTGTCTTCATCAATGTACGGGTACAGTTAGACATGCTTCTCAGCAACTTAATTAATTCTGTTTCTATTTTTAGAATATTAGATTTTTTTTCACTTCCGCTTTATTTTATTACCTTTTTCTTAATTTAATGAAAGACATGTAGATGAAAATTTAGACGGAACATGATAAGTGTGTTTTTGCACACTTATTTAGGTCACAAAAATGATTTAATTACGAGCAAAATGATTGAATTGTGACTTAATTTTCTTACATTTGTGAATTGTAGGGAACATTAATGACCATGGTGAAATACATGAGAAAAGACGCGAAAATGACTAAAATGACACAAAATGAAAGTTCAAGGACCAAGGTGCAATTGCCCAAAAGTTGACCCGATGAACAAATCAAGGAATTGGTCGAACCAAATGCCAATTGATGATGTCTTGGGATGATGAAATGGAAAGAGTGAAGAAAAGAGGCCTAGAAGTGAAAGATTCAAGTAAAGGGACTAAATTGAAGATTTTGGAAGTTGAAGTCTACCATGTGGTCGCATGGTAGAACTCTCGTGCGGCCGCACGAATGAATGCAGGGAATTTAAATGGAAATATGGAATAACCATGCGGCCGCACGGATTAAAACCATGTGGTCGCATGGCAATTTGTTCGATACGAAATTTTCTTTTCTTATACGATTAAAACTCATTTGGTAACCTAATATTCATGGGATATAAATATCAAAAAAAGTCTAGAGACGACCAGAACGCATTGGGAGGCAGTAAAACACATCTTGAAGAAGATTTGGAGCGTAAGAAGGAATATTGGCTATTGAAATTTCAAGATTTCTTCAAGTTTTTCTAATTCGGTGATGCTTATTACTCAAAACCTGATGTATTTTGTTATTTTAATCATGCTAGGCTAGATTTTTATTATGCTAGGAGATCGATGAACCATGTAATTTGAATTTTATTATCCTAGTTTTGCAATTTGATATTAAGACACATTTTTATTGTTTTGAATGATTTATATGCAATTAATGTTTCCGCAATTAAGGGCTCGTAATTGTGAATTTAAGTTATTTATTCTTGCATTCAAGAGAATTGAAATAGATTTGACATATTATAAATCATCATAGGGTCCAATAGGGGATAGAAATATACCGCTATACCCTACATGAATCTTTAAGTGTTCATAAAGCCGCATGCATTTTTTCATAGGCTCTTGTCATAGAAATATAGACTGGTGGTATGTAGAAATATGTTTGATACATCTCGAGAGAGGGTATTGGATAGACTTAGAAACATTGATTCGTCACAATTGTAGTGTGTTGTCATATTGTGAAACTAGGGGTTAAAAGTGATTATTACATGGGAAATCGTAATCCTAGTATATTTAAATTCTATTGATTATAATAACGTGCGTTCTCAACATTTAGTTTTACTCTAGTGTGTTAAAATATTGTTTTGAGCTTTAATTTCAATTTACTCATTAAATTTACGTAATTAGGGTTTCCTTGTGAAATTAGGGTTTTAATTAGGTCCACATCCACTTTGACAATCCAATTTCGGTTAAGGCCACGTTAGATAAAATTTGAACTAATCAATTTCCGTAGGACGATATTCAGACTCATTGAATCCACTTTATTACTTCTTAACGGACCGTACACTTGCGGTGGTTTAAAATCAAAAGAAAATATTTCATGAACAAGTTTTTGGCGTCGTTGCCGGGGATTGAGTTTAGTTTAATTTTATTTCTCGAGGCACTAATTCGAACTCAATTTTTATTTTGCTAGTATAATTTTGTTTTTTATTTTTATTTTAGGTTATTATCCTTTATTTGTGTCTTAGTTATTTAAATTGTTTGAATCTCAGTGCTCGTACTGGTTTTAATTCTCAGATTTGCATGTCACCATTGTCTAGAGGAGAATTGATTCCAGCTGATCCTGAAATTGAGTGCACCTTTCATCGACGAAAAAGAGATCACCGTGAAGCAAAGTACAAATGGCCAACGAAATAAACAATCCTATTATTCAAGCTAACGATGGAAATGAAATTCTGGGGGATTTCTTGATCCTCAAGTTATTCAAAGCCAATCCAGCATTGTATATCCACCGTTTGGGCAACCTAATTTTCAATTGAAGACCAATGTGACACAGCTATTTCAAAATGGACACCAATTTTATGGCAAAGCCAAGGAGAATCCACACACACACATATCTCGATTTCTGGATATGTGTCAATATTTCAGATATCAAGGGATTTCGGATGATGCTATTAGGTTAAGGCTTTTTCCACATACGTTACGAGATAGAGCACTTGAATGGTTGGATTCACTCTCGGTTGCAAGTATCACTACATGGAACGAGCTGGCACACAAATTCTACACAAAGTTTTTCTCCCCAGCCAAGATAGCGAAGCTGAGAAATGACATATCAATATTCAATCAAGGAGAAACTGAATCATTTGACGAAGTCTGGAACAGATTCAAAAACATGCTCCGGAAGTGCCCTCAACATGGGTTCGATAAAAAGACTCAAATCCAATTCTTCTACACATGATTACTTCCATACCATAACAGCATCAGATGGCTCAATATTCACACAAACAGTTGATGAGGCATTGGAATTATTTGAGCGAATGGCTACCACATCAGCCATGTGGTCTTCTGAGAGGGCGATCGTAAAGAAAACTCCAGGTGTCTACGAGATGGATGCTTATTCAGCAATATCTGCAAAAATTGACTCTCTGTATCACAAGGTGGAAATCATATCACAAGCAGCACAAGCTAAGAAGAGCTATTGTGAGAAATGTGGACCCGAGCATAAAACATCAGATTGCCCAATACTCATGCAAGGAATTGAGTAAGCAGACTATGCACAGTGGGGACAATGCCAGCAACACAATCAATATGGGGAGACTTTCAATCCCAGTTGGAAGAAGCATCACAACTTCTCTTGGAGCAACCAAAATCAGAATAAGCCACATGGGCAATTTCAACAACAAGAGAAGAGGCCTCAATTGGAAGATGTGATAGGAAAATTCATGGAGAAAGCCAAAGCTACACTTCAAAATGCAGCCATCAAAAATTTGGAAACTCAGATGGGGCAGCTAGCCATAGCATTGACTGGCAGAACGCCAGGTAACTTGCCAAGTAATACAGAAATCAATCCCAAAGAGCAAGCTAAAGCTATTACAACTCAAAGTGGAGTGAAATTACCGGTAATACATGTCAAGAGACCAAGTGTGACTGTAGAGACATCCTCCTCTGCTGAAAATGAAACTGTTGTGAAGGAATCAATTCCAAACGAAAATTCAGAAAAATCACAGGATAAAGCCAAGGTCACAGTCAACCTATACGAGCCTCCAATTCCCTTTCCACAGCGCTTGAATAAGCAAAAAGTGGAGCAACAATACAAAAAATTCCTAGAAGTCTTCAAGAAGCTCCATATCAACATCCCACTAGCCGATGCACTGTTTCAGATGCCTAGCTACGCGAAATTTCTCAAGGATATTATATCAAATAAATGCAAGCTGGAGGACCATGAGATAGTTATGCTTATGGAGGAATGTAGTTCCAGAATCCAGAATAAGCTCCCACCAAAACTAAAAGATTCAGGGAGTTTTACTATTCCTTGCAAAATCGGTGAAGTATATTTCGATAAAGCATTATGTGACCTCAGTGCAAATATTAATTTAATGACTCTGTCTGTTTTTAGGAAACTTGGCTTGGGAGAAGCTAAAGTAACCACTGTGACACTTCAGCTGGCAGACAGATCACTGACACACCCCAGAGGGATAATTGAAGACGTGCTCATCAAGGTCGAAAAGTTCATATTCCCAGTATATTTTCTTATCCTGGACATGGAAGAAGACAAGGATGTCCCATTGATACTTGGCAGACCATTTCTGGCCACAGGAAGAGCGTTAATTGACGTTCAAAGGGGGCAGTTGATTTTAAGATTGGGAGAGAAGCAGATATCATTCAATGTGTTCAAGGCAATGAAACTGCCAGCAGAATTAGACAGCTGTTATCAAGTTGACATTATTGACAAAGCAGTACAGGAAACATTCCTACTTCACGGTCCATTTGATGCATATGAGGCATGCATTGCACAATCCCAATCAGTTCACTCAAGTTTTCTTGAAGTTGAAACATGTGCACGGTTTTTGGAGACCAACCCGCCATACACCCAAAAATGGCACTTCGAGGAACTGGGGACAGGAAATACGAAGCCACTGCCTTCTATCTAGTAGCCTCTAGTTTTAGAACTCAAGCAACTACCGCCGCATCTCAGATATGCATACTTGGGGGAGTCAGATACACTTCCAGTAATCATTTCAAATACAGTCAGTGAGGTGAAGGAAGAAAAATTGCTCAGGGTACTCAGAGAGAACAAGACGGCGATTGAGTGGACAATAGCTGACATTAAAGGAATCAGCTCTTCTCTGTGTATGCATAAAATTCTAATGGAGGAAAACTGCAAGCCAAGTATAGAGGGTCAGAGAAGATTAAATCCGAACATGAAGGAAGTGGTTAGGGCAGAGATACTGAAATTACTGGATGCAGGAATAATCTACCCAATTTCAGATAGTGTATGGATTAGTCCAATTCAAGTGGTACCGAAAAAAGGGGGAATCACAGTGGTGAAAAATGAGAAGAATGAATTAATTCCCACTATAACAGTTATGGGATGGAGAGTTTGCATCAACTATCGCAAACTCAATGCAGCTACATGAAAGGATCATTTCCCCCTCCCATTCATTGATCAGATGTTAGAGAGACTGACTAGACATTCACACTACTGCTTCTTTGATGGATAATCGAGCTATAATCAGATACCTGTCGCACCAGAAGATCAGGAGAAGACTACTTTCACTTGTTCCTACGGTACTTTTGCCTATCGTAGGATGCCTTTTGGTCTTTGCAACGCTCAGCCACATTTCAGGGATGTATGATGGCAATATTCTCCGATATGATTGAAAGGTTTATTGAAGTTTTCATGGACGACTTCTCAGTGTTTGGATCTTCATTCGATGAATGTCTAGAGCACCCGAATTTGGTCTTACAGAGATGCAAGAAGACTAACCTGGTTTTAAATTGGGAGAAATGCCACTTTATGGTGCAAGAAGGCATTGTACTCGGGCATCGAATCTCGGCAAAAGGAATTGAGGTGGACAAGGCAAAAATTCAAGTTATTGAGAAGTTACCACCACCTACATCAGTTAAAGGAGTTCGTAGTTTCTTGGGGCATGCAGGGTTCTACAGGAGATTTATAAAAAATTTCTCGAAGGTCACTAAACTGTTGTTCAATCTGCTAATGAAAGACGTAACCTTTGAGTTTAATGAGGAATGTCTTACAGCATTCAACACTTTAAAGGAGAAGCTTACGATAGCACCAGTAATTATGGCACCAGACTGGGAACTCCCTTTTGAATTGATGTGTGATGCAAGTGATCACGCCGTGGGTGCAGTATTAGAATAGCGGAGGAACAAGACTTTTCATGTGATCTACTATGAGTAGGACTCTAAATGAAGCGCAAATCAATCATGCCACCACTGAAAAGGAGCTATTGGCTGTGGTATATGCATTCGACAAATTCAGGTTATACCTTGTCGGGTCTAAAGTCATCGTCTACACTGATCATCCTGCATTGAAGTATCTACTCACAAAGAAGGATGCAAAGCCGAGATTAATTCGTTGGGTGCTACTACTGCAAGAATTTGATATTGAGATACGAGATAAGAAGGGTAGTTAGAAGTAGTAGCAGATCACTTATCCAGATTAAATCCTGGGGGGCGGAAGATTTAGTGGATATAAATGAGATCTTCCTAGATGAGCAGATGTTAAGAGTGGATGAAGCACCTTGGTATGCAAATATTGTCAATTACTTGGCTAGTTCCATCCCACTACCGAATTACTCAAGTCATCAGAGGAAAATGTTCTTCACCGAATTGAAGTATTATTTCTGGGAGGATCCAATCCTTTATAGGTGAGGGGCTGATCAGATAGTAAGAAGATGCATACCTGAGGAAGAAGTACATGAGATTATCGAGCAATGCCACTCATGTGCATATGCAGGACACTTTTGGGCTTCGAAAAATAGCTGCAAAGATCCTACAATTAGGGTTCTACTGGCCTACATTGTTTAGAGACGCTTTTGAGTTTGTCAAAAGGTGTGATCGATGTCAACACACTGGGAACATCTTTAGGAGGAATGAAATGCCATCGAATAATATTTTGGAGGTGGAGATATTCGATGTTTGGGGAATTGACTTCATGGGACCCTTCCCCCCATCGTTCTCAAATCAGTACATCTTGGTAGCAGCGGATTACGTATTAAAATGGATGGAAGCAATTGCACTGCCAACAAATGATTCAAAGGCAGTAATTAAGTTCTTGAAGAAATATATTTTCACCCGATATGGTACACCACGAGCTATAATTAGTGACGGGGGCAAACACTTCTGTATTCGCCAGTTTGAGCAGCTGTTGAATAAATATGGCGTTAAAGACTGTTTCGCTACTCCATATTATCCACAAACCAGCGGGCAAGTTGAAGTATCTAATCGGCAGTTGAAGAGAATACTCGAAGTCACAGTGAATTCATCTAGAAAGGACTGGTCTAAAAAACTGGACGATGCATTATGGGCTTACAGGACAGCATTCAAGACACCAATAGGCATGTTTCCATACTGCCTAATTTTTGGGAAAGCATGCCATCTGTCACTAGAAATGGAGCACCGGGCATATTGGGCTATGAAACAGTTAAATATGGACTTGAGTGCCGTTGGTGAAAAGCGTCTACTGCAACTAAATGAGTTGGACGAATTTAGAATGGAAGCTTATGAAAATTCAAAACTCTACAATGAACGAACCAAGAAGTGGCATGACATGCACATTCAAAGACGAGTATTCAAAGAGGGGTAGCAAGTCCTACTGTACAACTCGAGACTCAAGCTGTTCCCAGGAAAACTACGGTCACAATGGTCGGGTCCATACACTGCCACAAAAGTCTTACCATACGGAGTTATACAAGTTAGCCATGAGACTAAAGGTACATTCACTGTTAATGGGCAAAGGCTAAAGCACTACTGGGGCAGTGACTTCTCCAACCAAAAGTCCATCGTTCAACTCGGGACATCAAAGTAAAATAGCTACAGAAAAGTCGAGCTATCGACTATAACCTAGCGCTAGGTAGGAGGCAACCCACTGTATCATTTTTAAGTTAATTTGCTTTTGCATCATAGTAGGAATTTTTTAATTTCATTTTTTTTAAAAATTTTTAAATTTAGGTCATCGATCATTTATACATATTAGAAGAGTCCAAGCAATATCCATACGAGTCTCTAAGCATCACACACACTTTCGAGTTAATTGGAATTGTTTTTGGGTGATTGGGTGTGATGTTCACGCATTTCTAGGCAAACATTTATTCTAAAAAAATTATTTTCAAATGTCAATGCGTGATTGTGAAATTTAATCAAACTTGTGTTAAAAAAAAAAATTGTAATGCGATCGCATGGTGCGACCGCACACATAGATACCAAATTTCAAGTGGCTAATGCCACTTGAACCATGTGGCCGCAGGAGATAACACCATGCGGTCGCATGGCAGAGTCGGGTGTGATTAAATCACACCCGGTTCCTTTCTTCACCATTTCTTTTTTTTTTTTCTCTCTTCGTGTCTTTCCTCCCCAAATCTCTCAAGATTCCTTAGAATAATTTCACACACAAATTCTTCCTATCCAATCACGTTTGCACTCCACATTCTTTACACCGTACATCACGCCATCCACTACAAGGTAAAGTGTTGCTTCTCACATTTCTCTCGGCATTCTCTTTTTGAGTAATTTAGTCTTGGAATTCGTTTTTTTATGAATTGAGGGAGAATGGGCTAGTTCATATCGGGATGGTTTTGTTGTGATTGTGTTGTGTGCTTTTGGGATGAATTGGATATTATTTTCACTAACTTAGGACTACTTTCACATTATGCACACCAAGTGTTTGATGAAATGCCACAATAACCTTTTGTGTACAATTATGTGCTTTTTGCATATATATTGATTCACCAACATGGCACCAGATATATTTTAACGGATTCCCACATGATTTGAATTAGAAAACACCCACTTTCACATTGCACCACATAGGCACATGATTAGGTCATCGCACATCACGACACCCTCCGTCCCCTGCTTTGCATCTTCATTTGACAAATCAAACGACATCCAATTAGGTTGAAATTCGAGTATATGCTACACTTCAATGAATACTTTGATATGCTTGGAGATTGTCCGAAAATTTTTGATAATTCTCAATGATGTCAAGGGCCGAAAGTGCGCACTCGGTCATGGTTCCACTTTCTGAAAAATTGCATAGTTACGCCGAGTTTTTCTCCATTTTTCATATTGGCGAAATACTTGAATTCAATTAAACATCATATCTTGACTAGTGCACACCATGTTGCTACACATGCATCTAGGAAAGTTTGGGAGATTTGTGTAATGCATATTTTATTATCTCATTTCTTGCCTATTCTTTTCACATCGAACTTTATGAGTGTAATCTTACAAACTTTGTAGGATGCCTCCTAAAAGAGCTTTGCATGGGAAATAAAAAGCAAGCTCCTCCTCTGGGATAACCCATACTCGAGAGCTCGCGGGAGAAGTTCAGCGATTCTCAACTGCAACTATCGTGGCACGATATGAAAACATCCTAGGCCATCGGACTTTACATACTGAAAGACCCGTTAAGCTTGATGACTTCCCGGGTTTTGAGTTGGTCAATTTAATTCAGATCTGTGGGTGGCAAAAGTTGGTGGAGAGACCCCATCTTTTCCATGAGACTTTATGTTGAGAGTTCTTCGTCAACTTCAACAACGACATTGACACGCCAGGCTTCGAGCATTTCCATCAGACTTGGGTGCGGGGGAAATGGATTATATTCTCTCCCGAGGTCATTCATGATTACTACTAGCTTACCATGGAGAATGTGGTTCCTCTCCCAATTGACTTTCACTGGAATGAAGTGTCTGAGGTTTTAATGGGGCCGGAGAATGCAAGGCCCCTCGAAACTATCAAGTGGCATCAGATTGAGCTTACCCCTTCCATGGCCATTCTATAGCTCTTTCTGTACCACAATGTCGAGCCTATATCACATAGGACTACATTTCCAGATCAGACAGCAGGATTCATCTACCACTTGGCTCGAGGCAACAAGATTGATCTCACTACTCATATATACAATCAACTACACTCATTGGGAATTTGGAGAGATCGTCGCTCCACTTTGATATTCCCGAGTCTCATTAGTGGCATATGTTGGGTTGCGGGTGTTGCCCTCCTACCTGAGGAGTTACATGAAAAACCCAGCCTCATGATCAAACAGACTACATTTGATGCTCAGAAAAGGGCTCAGGTTAAACACAGTGAAGAGCAAAAAAATGAGCGACGTAGACAGCAGGCAGAACAAGGCCAAATCCCTGCAGATCAGGAACACCCACGGGCTCTAGCACCAAAAGCTGACATGGACAATCAGTTGCTGAGACAGATCTTCTCCACTACCATGGACATTAGCCGAGACCTTCACAGTTTCTTTCAGGATTTTGGCAACATGAGGACTGAATTGAGAAGTTTACAACGAGACAATCACCTTGCATTGAACCACATCAGAGATGCTAGGGATTATGCCACAGTCATGCGATGGGAGATTGATACCATGAATGGCCGGCTGAACATGTATGTTGGTTGGGTGGGCGGTATCCAAATGAGGGTCAATGAAACTTGGGAGACCATGAGAGCTATCCAGGCCAAGTAGACACAACAATCTACCTTGATACGGGAACTGAATGAGATGATGCGACAGCTCCTTGGACGATACCCTCCTGCGCCAGATGATGGTACATTAGGACCCAGTTTCCCGCCGCCTCATCCATTTTGATATAGGGGAAGTACTATTTACCACATTTTGATTTTCATTTTCATGATTGTCTGTAAAATTCTGTCTTTAATCTTCTATTAATTTTACATTGAGGACAATGTAGTAACAAAGTTTGGGGAGGTGACATAATTTTATAATTTTAACTAAGTATCTGTGTTCATCGATATCTGTACTCCACAGTGTGTGCATGATGAAAAAAAAAGTGTGGATTTGATAACCTTGCTAGTTATGATGTTATAATTGGACTAGTTTAAACTGCAAAAACTTTGGATCTGATGCAACTAGGCTAACTGACACTTGTTGATGCAAAACTTGATATTATCTGTGCACACTATTCATACTTGACTTGTTAGATAAATGACTGGATTTTGAACATAAAATAGGAAGAAAATGATAACCTTCTATTGAATTAAACCGTAAATTACCTTAAGACAGTTTGGTGATGATTGAGCTATTATAAGGGAGCATTGAGATGAGTAGAGGCTTCGTACATGAATTTTATTGTGTGGATTGTCTAGACTAGTGAGGTGAAGATTAGGTGAAAATCTTAAATTAAGGGTTAGTTTTGAAAACTAAATGTCTAGAACAATAAGGGCATAAAATAAATTTGTGAGAACAATATACTTCTTTTCATGCATTTATGACTCGAGCAAGTAAGTTTGTAAGGATATTTCAAAATCTCGTGCCCTAAAGTCAATTGGCTTGGGAGTTACCGGTCTAAAACTCGCTAAAAGGGTCATATGAAAAGCAAGAGGGAAAGAGGTTAATAGAAAGTCATCTGGTCAAGCCTTTATAACTCTAGTGAATAAGCCTGTAAGGGTTTAAACCCTGGTACCTTAAAGACAACTGGTTTGGGAGTCACCGGCCTAAAGTTCGCTACATAGGTTATATAGAAAGCAAATGAGAAGATGAAAATGAAAAAAATGATTTTATCACGACAATTTTTTGTTTCATTGTAGGAGCAAAAACGACGTTGTGTTGTCTTCAATCATTTCTGTGTTTGATACAGTGACATTTCACTTCACTACTGTATAAGAGGGGAATGAACAACATGTTATCACCAGCAATTTTCCACATTGTTGTAAGCATTATGGTGCTACGGTGCTAAAAATTTGCAGCGCATTCGAAGGACATATTCCTAGGTTTTGATTATTAGATTGTCACGTATCAAGTTGTCAGAGACTCTTGCTAAATTCTTTATGTCACACAATTCCTTCCACTTTGCAAATTAAGAATTAGCTAAGTAGCTATTTCATGATTGGAAAGATAACTAATTAACCTAACGAGGCCATCAAGTAAATATTTTTCCAGAAGTTCATTATTAACTTTAATATAAAACAATGATAAAGAGACGAATATAGCGTGTGAGTTAGCATTAAATATATATTTTTGATTTAGATATAAGTTGTTTAGCTTAACAAATGATGAGGAACTGGTTAAAAAATTAGCATTTGGAATTCAATGTGCTATACTTCCCAAGATCAGAAAGACCTTTGTCATTTTCCACCGATCAGTCACGTAGAATTAATTTTTAAAAATCCTATAAATTTCATTGTTCCCACTTTCCTTATAGACCTTTGATTTTCTTCAAATTAAAAAATATACATCACGGTTGCTTATATAAGAAATTATCTTACACTTACTGAGCACATGAGTTTCATCAAAGTTAATTAAGAACTCACAAAAATACAAAAATCATAAACATAATCACGACAAACATTACTAGAAATGTAGAAAAATGTTAATAAAGAAAATAAAAGGCAAATAAAGGAAACTTTAGTACCCGGAAAAACTGAAAACAGTGGAGATCAAAGGTGTCGCTTGGAGGAGCTCGATTCCCAAGTTATTCTTAACATCTATTGCAAATATGTTAATTTTGCCGCGTTCTAAACTTATTGTAAGTCTCCCAACAATAAACAAGCGACTAATTATTTAGTTGTGGCCAATCTATTAAATAATACAATGGATGTACAAAATTAATTAAGAAACACAAGAATATAACTACACCACTGGTTTTGAATAAACAAATAACCAATAGATTTTTATCTCATCCAACATTCAAAATTGGATCTATCCTAGCATAGTTTTAAATAAATTATAAGAAGATTAAGGAAAAAATATCACCTGGATCATATAAGAATGCAAAAGATGTTGATCTTTAAGTTCAAAGTGTTTATATGGGTTGAATTTAGATCAAGAAATCATCTCAAATTTGTTATCAATAAGAGTTTGAATCAAGAAAGGAAACTGGCACGTCAACATAAAATTTGGTGAGGACAATGCGTAGGTATATCTACCACATTGTTGAGTTGTTCTAGGTCATGAAATTGTTATCTTGCTCACACACCAAAATAGACAGAGTACAAGCTAATTTGCGTCGTGCTGTCCCTGAATAGCTTTTGGTATTTTGGTCATAACTTTTTCTCTCGGTATCCGATTGAGATAATTCAAAATGAGTTGAAAAGATAACTCCAAGGGCTTCAATTTTTCTAGAAATATGATTTCTCCAATTTGAATGTTTTCTATCTGAAAAAATGGTCACAAGTTGAAGCTAAAAATTCGAAACATAACTTTTTTTGCTGTAAATTAATTTGTGAGAATGCTTCAACTATATTTCCCTCCCTTGACCTCCAATTGCACCAATTGACTATATGTGATATTCAATAATCATTTTATAGTTTGAATCAATTATTGAATATTTACATTTTGATCCCCGAACCTTGAATTTCTTTCGCTTTTGCTCCGTTTTGTTTCTTTCTTCCAATTCCATTAATTTGTCTTGAGTTTTACCTAATAAATAAAACTAACATCTTATTGAGTCATAAAAAATCAAAATTTATTATAATTAATCTCATTTGATAATCAAATAAGTATAGAAAATACACTTATCACCTTGCAAGCGTAAGGCAATTGTCTCTTGCGCACATCTATGGCTGCAGTATTTTGGGACCGGCTGTCACCTTTAGGGTATTTTTGGTCATTTTTCAGGCAATTTTCATCTCTCATCTTTATTATCATCCAACTGATCCATATGATCTTCAATCATCATTAATATTTACAATGTGATCCTTAAAGTTTGAATTTTTTTTTTTCATTTTTGCCGATTTTCATTCATTTCTTCCGATCCCACTAATCTGTACCGAGTTTTATGTAACAAACAAGATTAACACAAAATTAAGATATAATTTTTTACAATCAATAAAAAAAAGTGTAATTTAATGACCCTTCCTCAAACCATCTCAAAAATATTCAGTACCATAGACATGGAGCCATAAAATGGCCACGTCCTTCATTTGGGCTGTTGCCACTCAAAATTGTTTTAATAATTGAAACGAGCTCGAGTTCGAGGCAGGGTATGTTAGAAATATGAGCTAGGATTTCGGAATAAGTTAACCACATTACCTATTGATATGAGGATATTCAGAAAACACAAAGAGCCTGTTGGGGAGTGATTTTCCCCCCAAAAAATTGATTTTTTGATCGTTATTTCACTATTTCAGCCGTCATATTTGACTTCTTAACTCACAGATGGACCCAATTTTTCTCCTAACGGTCAAAAAATCAATTCTCAAAATCACTCCCAAACAGGCTCAAAATAACTATCCTACAGTTTTATTTAGAAGCAGTGAAGAGAATCCTAAAGTATTTAAAATAAGTCAATTTTTATAATTTAGTGAACCTCCCAACATTACAACAAGTAATTGATTATCTAAATGGTGCACAAACACTTAAAAAGTACAACGAAACATGCAAGATTAATCGAAGAACACAATAATTATTGGATTGCTTTTCTTTAAATTAAAAATAAATAATCAAAGGATTCGTCTTTATTCAATACAAAGGAAAATTTAGCCTAGCATGTTTTCTATTATATTGTAAGAAGAATAGTTAATAGATATCACCCGAAACATGAACGAATGCAAGAGATCTTTATATCCAATTTCAAGCTTGAAATTTTCAAGTTTTTGAAGTAATTAACCTTAATTTCTTGCTTTGTTGATCTTCTCCCCCCAAAATATATGATGTGGCTTCTTGTTCTTCAATGATATTATGATATGATAATGGATTAAGAGGCAAAAGAGACATCCCAAATGTTTAGCCCTTATTTTGTATTTAATTGTCATAGGATTTAGGTTAGGAAATGCCCCCAAAACTTGTTTCAAAAGAGTTCATATCAAAGAAGGAAAATAGTCGGATCTGCGAAGAATGTCCATGTGCACATATCCTCATCCTTATCACGTGCACATGGAGGAAGCATTTTGCTTTCGGATTGTATAAAAAATAGTTCTTTGTTTTCGTGCCAAACTTGCAAGTATAGGGGATCATTGATAAGTAATAGATTTAATGAGTTGAGAGTGTCGTCTTACGAGGAATATTAGCGGTGTAAGCAGTTTGGTTTTACAGATTTTTGATAAATTTTTAAACCAAACCATTAAAACCTGTTTGAGAAAAACTCAAAACTAAATCAAACCATTTTGAATGGTTTGAAAGAAAACTCAAACCTAAACCTAACGGTTTGGTCCGATTTTAAACCGTCGATTTCGTAGCATATTTTTTTGTCTGTCTACTTTTATGACGTTAATTCATTGAATTCAATATATATTATAACTTACTAGCAATAAATCTAAAACAATCTAAGCCCTTGTTTGAACCAAATTTTTGGGGGAAAAAATGAAAATTTGGACCATTATCCCATAAGTCCAACCGTATATGTTGACCTGTTGTTTCATACGTGGGACCCAACCTCCTCTCCAATGGTCAATTTTCTCATTATGATAACATGGAAAATATGGCTTGAACAGGGGCTAAATATCTACTAAATTAAAGTGAAATCACAATAAATTAAAATATGATTTTTTTTTTGTTCACATTTTTTAGGCTAATGATATTATGATAATGTTACAATACATGTCTACTAAATGAGATATAAGGCCCAAAAAGCATAACGACATCCAATAAGACCTCGTGATCATCATATCTTAGAAAAAGGTTACTGATTAGACAAAAAGAATAACCAACCACAATAATAAAATAGTTGTTTATAATATATAAACATAACAATTATGCAAGCTTAGGTTTGTATGTTGTTATGAAACGTATTTAATTTCAAATTCTTACCTCAGTTTGCTCAAAAAAATTATTGATTTGAAACTTTATTTGTAGCAAATATTATTACCGAAGGCCCTCTACATCTAACATCATGACTGGTGGTGCACTATTGGCTTGTATGTTGTTGACATAGCATTTTCTTGACGCCTATTAATCTCGTCGTATGCATCTGACCCCTCTGCTAGTTGAAATTTCATGACCTAATAATAGGATGAGGAGATAGCCCCAGTAGCGTTCAATAATGGTCAACCATAAATGGCATAGTAGGCCATGAGGGTCTTGACAACTCGGAGAATTTTCATAAATACAATGATCGTCAATTATAGGACCGGAAGCTCTACAGTTCTCTCTGGTCTCACCGTCACCCCTCCAAAGCCGTGTAAGGGGTGGTCACCATTTTCAACTTCTTGGAGGAGATCTTCAAGCTTAGAAAAAAGTCCCAAGTGGGAACACTGTTGCACTTCCTTCTTCGACCAGTACCCTCTTAACATCAAAGTCCACTACGTTGCCTACCACCACCAGGTCATCATCGTGGGAGTGTGCTAGGCCAATCAAGTCTTCCTCACCAAAAGTGATATTCTGACTGAACCTCACCTTTTTTTATGGAGCAAATCTCGACGGAGCGTACGTAGCTTCTGAGTTTGAGTCTCCACCAGCTACTACACAACCTATGATCATGTTTATCACTCCAGTTCTGGGTGGGAAACGATTCTCTACTTTTTGGTTACCTTGGTTATCTTTCACATACTTACTTAAGAGTCCCCATCTCAGAAGGTGCTTGATCTCCTTCTTTAGCTGCAGGCATTCTTGGTAACATGCTCGTGATCATTATGGAAACGGCAATACTTGTCTTGGTTTCTTTTGTTGGTTGGCATCATCATTGGCTTTGGCCATTCGAGCTCTTTTATTTCTCGTATCTCCATAAACAATTTGTATGTGAGGTATTCAAATGTGAAGGCCTTGACCTCCTCTCGCCTCTACCTGATTGATCGGTCATGGGTGGTCCCCTTGTTTATGTGGTCATTTCTCGATTTGTTTTTGTCAATAAATCTTGGCTCATCACCTGCCTTTCACTTGCGACTTTCCATCTCCCATCCATCTCTAGTATTTTTCGTGACCTTCTTTGCTTCCTCAACATCAACATACTTATCTCCTTTCTTCAATGGGTCATGCATCTAGTATAGGGATTCTTGGAGAGTGATATGTTAAAGGCCTAGTTCCATGTCCCGTTCATCGGTGTGGTTACTACCATTGACATCTGAAGGTCTTTTATTCCAAGCGTCGCTTGGCTAAACTTGGCCAAGTATTTCAAGAAAGATTCGTACTTTTCCTAAACAATCTGCATCGGCCCAATGGCTGTCTTCATCTTCATCTTCCTCTTACTACTTACCAAGTAAGCTACAAAACTCTTGGAAAGCTCATCAAATGTTCTAGTAGTGGATCAGAGGGCTAGAGTTGCTACCCGGTCTCTGGCCTCCCTCCTGAGTGTCAGGGAAAAGGATTGGAACATCACTATGTCAAGTGCTACATAGAATCTCATTAATTCAATGATGGTCCGCAAGTGGTCAAGCAGATCTGTGAATCCATCGTATGCCTCTATCATAAGTTGTTTGAAGCCCTTAGGTAGAGATACCGCCACGATCTCGAGTGCAAATAAGTCTTCTTCCAAAACTATTTGCCTACTTTTGTCCTTCATTCTAGATAGTGCATCATCTACCTTCTGGGTCATTATTTCTTCCATCCTCCGCTCTAAGTCTACCACAGGCCGTGGAGGTTACAGAATTGTTACCCTTGGAGCCCTCGAGTCTCTTGTCATTGGTTGGATAATAGTTAGGGCATTTGCAGGTGTCCTTTGAGCCGGCTATGTGGCCTCCGTCGAATTCAAAGGTGGGAACATGGCTCTTTGTGCTTGATTCTGCAAGAAAGTCATCATTACTGCCAACCGAACCTCCAGAGTACTAAATTGGTTTTCTGTTCCATACTGCGATGGTGGTGGTGGATCGAGACCCCTTGCGACTGACTCCGATTCCGACACTGTTTCCGCCGTATTCCCAACCAAGTGCTTATCACTTCTTCTTCATCTTCTTGACATAGCTTTTCTGTTCAATAGTTTCCCACAGACGGCACCAATGAAGTAATAATGGAACAAACCTCTGTACCCTTTGGCAACGTAAGGTGCTTCTGCTATTCCATTGAACAAATGTTACCTGCAAAATGAGGCCTATGCTTTCTTTCCCATTTTACATTTGTGTGAAAATTAGTATTGAATTTAGGAGTGTGGGTTAAGGCAGAGTGTGTATTCAGATAGCCAAAGTTTTTCTCATCCATAGCTATCTCGCCTTAGGGATATTTATAAGTGATTGAAGCTTTGAAACTGCTATATGGTTTTATCGCCACGTGTCCCACATAGTAACTCCCGCTACCCCATGTTCTAAGTGGAGGACCACCATTTATCTAGCGTTTGGCTGTATCCATGATAACCGCTAATCAAACCTCATCCGATTTAACTATGTTTTCATGGATGAGCGTTATGTTGGACTTGCAGCGTCGGGTGGCCTTACATGGTTTGACAGCCTATCATGGATGTAGAGTGCCTCTTAGTGGTTGACAGCCTAGCATGGGGTGCTCTACATAGAGAGTTCATGGAGTAGCATTCACCTTGCCGATTGTGGTGAGTGGTTATTTGTACTAACCAATATCAACATGCATTATTTATACCAAGTTTCAAGCCAAGTTAATTGATTTGATCACATGATTAAAAGTATTAGTTTGACAACTTTCAAGATTGCACCGTGCTCTGTCTCTATACTTTTACTCTTTCTCTTGTCCTTTTTCATATTAAATACAGTCATATTCTTACACAATCACATAACCCACATGCAACTCAAGGATCTCCCTCCAACAATCACTTCTTCTATCATTTTGAATTATCAAGTGAAAGGTAAGTGCTATGTGACACAGACACTTTAATTAGGGTATCGTATCCATACCGGACACATGCCGATACCGACACTTCTTGGACATTCTACTATAAATATTTTTATTCTTTATTAAAAATATTACATATTTATAACTAAAAGTTAGTAGTAAATAACAAATAGATACTCATATTTAAAAGATTTCAATAAAAAAAATTAATAAGTATAAAAACTAAATTTATACTATATAAATAAAGATTTTTAAAGAATTTAATTAACGTGTCGATGACATGTCGTGTCAGTACTTTTTTTTAAAAATCACGTGTCACTGTATTCGACACGTATCGTGTCGTACACACGTATCTATGTCGGTGCATCATAGGGTAAGTGTAATAGTACGAATTATTCTTTCATTATTTAAATTACGAAAATTTATCTTATGAATATGATGATACGAAAATCCAAGTCATGATTATGATAAGGGTCCTATACGTATAAGTTCAAAAGATCGGAGTTTAGTAGCACTATAAACGGGAATTATAGCCATGAAGTTCAGATTTTAATATTTGTGTTTCCATATGTATGTTATGATTTTCATATTTAAATATAAGATACAAATTCGTTATTACTCATTTACTGAAATTTATCTCACACGTATATGTTAAATATTTTACAGGTAAATAAAAATACGGGTTTGAGACGATCAAAGGTGGATTGTGCTTGCATGGTTAGAAAATGAAGAATAATTTAAGTGGTTAAAGATTTTAATGTTTATTGTATTTTTTTTTAAAATTAACTTTAATCCTCGCATGTTCAGAAAATATTATGTTTTTAATTGTTTATGAAAATATTCTTTTACCGTACATGTATAATGATTTCAAAGGTAAAATTTTGGGTATTTTTAATTGTATTTTTTTAAAAATTAATTTTAATTACCATCAACTATCATAAAACAAGTCAAAAGCATTAAAAGGGTAAATAAGGATAGAATGCAAATTAGTTCAATAGCGTAAAATTTAAAGATTGTAAAAGATTGATCAACAACTATTTAACGGAGTCTAGTTCAATGATCCCATTGTGTTTGATTAAGATGTTACTATCCTAGATTTTTCCTCATTTGACCAATAGACTAACAACATGTTATCACCAGCAATTTTCCACATTGTTGTAAGCTTTATGGTGCTACGGTATGCTAAAAATTTGTAGCGCATTCAAAGGACATATCCCTAGCCTTTGATTATTAGATTGTCACGTGTCAAGTTGTCAAAGCCTCGTGTTAACTTCTTTATGTCACACAATTCCTTTCACTTAGCAAATTAAGAATTAGCGAAGTAGCTATTCATGATAAGAAAGATTACTCATTAACCTAATGAGCCCATCAAGTAAATATATTTCCAGAAGTTCATTATTAGCTTCAACATAAGCAGTGATAAAAACAAAAATATAGTAGCTTGTGAGTTAGCATTAAATATTTTTTTGATTTAGATATAAGCTGTTTAGCTTTACAACATACGAGGAACCAGTTAAAAAATTAGCATTTGGAAGTCAATGTGCTATACTTCCCAAGATCAGAAAGACCTTTGTCATTTTCCAATGATCAGTCACGTAGAACAAATTTGAAAAAATCCTATAAAATTTCATTGTCCCTACTTTCCTTATAGACCTTTGATTTTCTTTAAATCAAAAAATCTACATCTTGATTGCTTATATAAGAAATTATCTTACACTTATTGAGTACATGACTTCTATCAATGTTATTTAAGAACCACAAAAATCAGAAACACAATCAAGATAAACATTACTAGAAATGTAGAAAAATGTTAATATAGAAAATAAGAGGCAAATAAAGGAATTCTGGTACCCCGTGAAAGACTGAAAACAGTGGAGATCAAAGGTGTCCGCTCGGAGGAGCTCGATTCCCAAGTTATTCTTAACATCTATTACAAATATGTTAATTTTGCTGCATTCTAAACTTATTGTGAGTCTTCGAACAATAAAAAAACAACTAATTATCTAATTGTGGCCAATCAATTAAATAATGTAATAGATATACAAAATGATCAAGAAACACAAGAATTAAACTAAACCACTGGTTTTGAATAAACAAATAAACATTAGAATTTTATCTCATCCAACATAAAAAATGGATCTATCCTAGCATAGTTTAAATAAATTATAAGAAGAATAATAAAAGAATATCACCCGAATGATGAAAAAATACAAAGATGTTGATCTTCAAGTCCAAAGTATTTATAAGGTTGAATATAGATCAAGAAATCATTCCAAAGTTGTTACCAATAAGAGTTTAAATCAAAAAAGGAAACTGGCACGTCGGTAGAAAATTTGGCTAAGGCACGTGAGTAGGTATTTCTACCACACACGTAGGCTTGTTGACTTCTTCTAGGTCAAGAAATTGATGTCTTGTGTGCACACCAAAATAGTTAGAGTGTGAGTTGATTTGCGTCGTGTCGTCCTCGAGTAGGTTTTGGTATTTTGGTCATAACTGTTTTTTTCGATATTTGATTGAGGTGATTCAAAATGCGTTAAAAAATAACTCCAAGGGCTATAGATTTCTCCAATTCAAACGTTTGCTATTTGAAAAGTGGTCTCAAGTTGAAGCTAAAAATTCGAAATATAACTTTTTTTTTGCTGAAAATTGATTTGTGATAATACTTCAGTTATATTTCACTTCTTTGGTCTCATTGCATCAAATTGACTATATGTGATATTCAATAGTCGTTTTATAGTTCGAATCAATTATTAAATATTTACATTATTGTCCCCGAACTTTGAATTTCTTTCGCTTTTGCTCCATTTTTGTTTCTTTCTTCCAATTCCATTAAGTTGTCTCAAGTTTTACCTAATAAATAAAATTAACATCTAATTGAGTCATAAAAAATCAAAATTTATTACAATTAATCTCATTTAACAATCAAATAAGTATGTAAAATACACTTATCACCTTATATGCACAAGGCAATTGTCTCGTGCGCATTTCTCGACTATAGCATTTTGGGATCGACTGCCACCTTTAGGGTTTTTTGGTCATTTTTAATGCAATTTTCATCACTCATCTTCTATCATCGTCAACTGAGCCCTATGACCTTCAATCATCATTAATATTTACAATTTGGTACTCAAACTATGAAATTTCTTTCTGAAACAAGTTCTATTTAGCAAACAAGATTAACACAAAATTAAGTTATAATTTCTTAAAATCAATAACAAATACTGTAATTTAATGACCCTTCATCAAACCATCTCAAAAATATTTAGTACCATAAACATGTAGCCATAAAATGACCACGTCCTTCATTCGGGTAGTTGCTACTCAAAATTGTATTTGTAATTGAAACGAGCTCAAGTTTGAGGCCAAGGATGTTGGAAACACGAACTAGGATTTCGGAAGATGTTAACCACATTACCTATTGATATGAGGACATTCAGAAAACGTAAAATAACTATTTTACATTTTTATTTAAAAGTGGTGAAGAGAATCCTAAAGTATTTAAAATAAGTCAATTTTTATAATTTAGTGAGCCTCCTAACACTACAATAAGTCAGTAATTATCTAAATAGTGCACTTAAAAAGTACAACGAAACATGCAAGATTAATCAAAAAACACAAGAATTATTTGATTGCTCGTCTTTAAATTAAAAATAAATAATCAAAGGGTGCATTTTTATGAAATACAAAGGAAAATTTAGCCTAGCATGATATCTAATATATTGTAAGAAGAATAGTTAATAGATATCACCCGAAACATGAATGAATGCAAGAGATCTTTATATCCAATTTCAAGCTTGAAATTTTCAAGTTCTTGAAGTAATTAATGTTAATTTCTTGCTTTGTTGATCTTAGCTCCCCAAAATATATGATCTGGCTCCTAGCGAAACTCACAAGTGTACGAAATCATTAACAAGTAATAGATTTAGTGAATTGAGAATATCGTCTCACAGAGAATATATTCCAATTCAAGTTTATTAATAATGTATGTAATTTGAATTATGTAAAACAAAAAGGATATTCTAATTTGATTTTTGCTAAATTAATCTAAGAAAGTAATAAAAGCTTGGTTTTTATCATATTATGGATGATTGAGTCATAAAAAATCAAAATTTATTATAATTAATCTCATTTAATGATCAAATAAGTTATACACTTATCACCTTGCATGCGCAAGGCAATTGTCTCGTGCGCATGTCTGACTGTAGCATTTTGGGATCGACTGCCACCTTTAGGGTTTTTTTGCTCATTTTTCATGCAATTTTCATCCCTCATCTTCTATTATCCTCCAACTCTGCCCTATGACTGTCAATCATCATTAATATTTACAATTTGATCCTCAAACTTTGAAATTTTTTCATTTTTGCCGATTTTCATTCATTTCTTCAAATTCCACTATTTTATATCGAGTTTTATCCAACAAACAAAAATAACACAAAATTAAGTTATAATTTCTTAAAATGGATAACAAATACTGTAATTTAATGACCCTTCATCATTGCAAAAAATTCAGTTCCCTACACATACAGCCATAAAATGACCACGTCCTTCATTTGGGCAGTTACTACTCAAATTGTTTTAGTAATTGAAACGAGCTCAAGTTTGAGGCCGGGGATGTTAGAAACACGAACTAGGATTTATTACCTATTGATATGACGACATTAAGAAAACATATAATAATTTTTTTTTTTTTTGATATCTAGGTATCCACCTTACAGTGACTAAATCCTGGAGTCTACGCCTTGGCCCCTCAAGCTGCAAACAGGTTAAACCGCAGGTTGTGCCCCAAACTGACCAGTGCTCAAGAGCCCTCCCAACTGATCTGCCAAAGTGCCAAACAAGTCGTTTTCCCATCTTTGCACCTTACCTTCCAGTAGAGCTCCTACCTTCCAAGAGAATTTCTGTCTTCCAAGAGCCTTCCAAAAATCGAACATGACCTCTGATCTGCCAGTCTTGAGGCGCCCTCATGTGAAGAGGATACTAAGGTATTCAAAATAAGTTAATTTTTATTATTTAGTGGACAGAGTGGGAAAGCCAATGACCTTGATCGATTTATTTACTAATTGTTTAGTCATAGTTCAAAACAATTCTTAATTTGTCGTTTCATTTAATTAATTCGGGGGCATTAAAGTTGTTTAATTATCAAGCTTCAGGTATATATATTTTTTTTTCGAGCTTTTGGTATTTATTTCTCGGTCGCCTTTTGGTTGAATTTTGATAAATTAATAAACCGCTTGGACAAATGTTTTTCAACCTCAAGATCGTTACTTTTAGCGAATTATATATGTTTTGCAATATCATAGTTCTTGCTACACAAGGAAAAACAAATGACAAATTTCTATTAATGGAAAATTAAGCTAAACTAGCTATGATTTGGGCTTGTTTGTATCCCTATTTTTTTTTTTTGGTTCCTAAGTAGAAGAAATTGTACTGTTGCTTTTTCACAAACCCATTTTTTATTGCATTCATCCGACACTAACATGACATTTTGCTTCCCAATGATCACCAATTCGAATCCTCTTAGAGCCATCGAGATTAGTACTCGACTGTAAACTTCAAGGTCTAGTGGGATTAGTTGAGGTGCGCGTAAACTGACCATAACACTCATGGTGTGTAAAAAAATAAAAATAAAAATTATTGTTTTCCTCTTCACTTTCCCTTCTCTCCAAGAACACTACTTTTTACTGCTCTCCTCAATATTGGACAAAAGAGTGGGCAAAAATGGAATTACAAAAATGACAACTATAGGTATTCAAACCAATGAGGTAGATGGTTGGACTATGATGTGATGTAAAAATGAATTCTACAATTTCAGAATGGGAGACCAACAAAGGCTTAATTTGATAACTAATAATTACTTTTAGTACGGAACATAACGAAATCATAAAACTCTTTATATTTGATTAATATTCAAGTAATACATCTTTAGTCAAGGCCTTCTTCTTTATTTTTGTTTTTATTTTTATTTTTTTTTTCTTTTTAAGTCCATATATTTAACTAACGATAATTTGATCCTATACTTACCCTGTAATCAAAACTATCTAGGAACTATCAATACCCTACACATGTAGTATGTAACTTTGATGACATGTCTTTGTTCTGCATACTCGCAACCCAAAAACGATGAAAAACTACTGTGAGCTAGAGTTTGAGTTCAGGATATCCCCATCGCGTGGAATATGAAGGACGATAACCACCTTGCCTTTCATGTGTGAATTGGAGACCCCTATTTTCTTGTACTTTTTCTTCATTTTCTAACTTGATGTCCAATTTTGTTGGTCCACTCAAAAGGAGGTAGACCCTTCATTTTAACTTATCGCCATTTCTCTTCATTTTCCTCTAGCTCTTTTAGCACGATAGCTTCAATCAAAATTGAGTTCTTGGATTCATATTTTTTATTTTCTTTTAACCATACATTTAAGGGACTAACAAACTTATGATCTTAAAAACTTTTCTGAATTGGACTTATATAAAACTAAATTTTATCTTGAAGAACGATTTAGATTGTATTAATCCATTTAAAATTGTAGTGTTCTAGTATATTTTTTTGATTGACACACATGTCAAGGAGTCTCACAAAGTTCCTTGTAAATTAAGGGATTGCCTGGCAAAGATTTTGATAAAAGTTAAATAAAAAGTGTGAATTTAAATTTGACAAAAAGTTGTAGATCGCATAAAATTTGATTAATTCAATATGTAAAGGATTATTTACGAGAAGCATTACTCATAAAAACAATCAGCCACCTAAATTTGTACACGAGTCTTGTTAAATACACGGTTATAATTATCACGTGTTGATTCTGCAGGAAAAAAAAAAAAAAATAAAGTAAAAATCGATGCCAACTTTCCAACGCTAGGATGGATACATGCAAGCAATTTCCAAGAAACTATAGGGCCGCTGATCTTTCACACTGAATAGCGTCTTCTTAAAAAATTCATCTCGTCTCGTCTATACGTGGAGAAACATTGACTTCTTTTCATTCAATATAGAAACTTTCTATTTCTTTCTCTATCTCAAACACGCAGTGACTAAGGAGTTGATAAATCCTGATTATAATATCCCCCATAAATATGGACCAGAATGGGATGAATTACAAGACCAAGGAGTTCATCAATTCTGATCATACCAACACTACATTTTCTCAGATTAGCAGCAAATTCAAACCATACCCTTTCGTGACTCCGGTTCGATCAGGAGCCATCAAAAGCAGATTCTTTACGGCCCTCTTCTGCAAATTGATAAATTTCTTGCAAATCACGTTTCCCTGCATGTTTTAGGGATCACGTTTCCCTACGATCATTGATAAATGGTTTTAAATTGAGAGGGGTGAAAATTCACTAGAAACAAAATAGTATGTTGATGGGGACATTTTTTTGTCTCAGTTGCAAGGAAAGTGAAGATTGCTTAAAACCATTTATCACATAAGCAAAAATAGACAGTATTTTAAAAAATTTCTCTGATGCAAATTAACAAGCACTCCATCAAGCTAATGTTTGAAAAAAAAAAATTAAATAAATAAAGACAATGTCTAGGTGAAAGTCTAGATGTATAGATTTTGTGAGACATGTTGCTCCGCATTTAATTCATTTTGATTCTATTTTTAATGCTTGTTTGGTCCCCTTTAAAGTTTTAAATTGTTTTTATAATGTCATTCTTCACCATACATTCACATAATAAAATATTCTGCACACAAATCAACAAGGTTTCTTTATTTTTTAACCACACAATCTCCAAAAAAAAAAAAAAAATACTATTTAAAACTCTTTAATTTCCAAATAATGGATGACAAACAGGGGTTTAGAATAATAGATTTTCTTTCGCTTTCACTCTATTTTATTATCTTTATTCTAATATTATTGAAAGACATGCAAACAGAAATTTAGAGGATGTTTGGTGGAGATTAAAATTAATTTTTTAGTAGATTATGATAGAAGTTTTCAAAATATGTGATTGAAAAGTTTTGGGGACCTATGAAAGATGTGGTTAATATTAATTGTTTGACTTTGACTTAGACTTAGACTTAGATTAAAATCTGATTTTAATCCAAACCAAACAGAATCTGAATTAACTTTGGTTTCAAATTATCTAAGGCTCCATTCACAAGTTCAAACTTTGAGGCCCTCATTTTTATGTAACCAAACATGGAGTTAGTGTTGGTCGCTATTTTATTTATGATAGTGATAGTGCAGACTTCACTGCTGCTCAGTCTATGAAGTCTCAAAAAGAAATAAAGAAATCTACTTTCTTGGTCAATGTATTTTACTCATTCAGAACAATTTCTCTGCTTACTCAATCATGCAGTTGACCCAAAATTATCAGCGAAGAAGATTAGTTTCTTGAAAGTACCGGCTCAATACCGGCCTTGTAGAAAAGACACGAGGGAAAGTTACTTTAAGAAACTGAGAATGGACTGATCTTACTTATTGTCAAAGAAAAATAATCAGCCAAACAGCTATATACCAACACTAAAACGTTGCAATTGGTTTCCAGTACAGATATTACCATGATACTGTCAATTCAATTATGAAAAGATTTCAATTTCGAGGCAGTTAAAGGTGACTATCAACAAATTGATAAGCAATGGCCTTCAACTCTCTATATCCCATGGCAAAGTCAGACATCTATAGTTTCATAATAGACTTGAGTCGACTTGCTATCAACTCAACTATGTCAAATGCAGATAATTGTTAATCACTTGCCGGTATATGGCAGTATAACTGATGCTATCAGACAAGTTGTCGGAATTTCTGTTGGAAGAATTTTGTGAATAGTGACGCCGAAATAAGTATAATGATGGTGACAAAGCCGAGGCAAGAGTTGGACTCTTTGTCCTTAAGTCGAATTTGCCCCGCAACGGTGCCTACGGATTTCGACAATCGACTCCCAAGATACAACGGCTACACTTGTGTTTGTAGCACTCCAAAACACAAGTACAACGAACCAAATGTAGGCTTATGTACTCCACAGATGAAATGAAAGAAAATCAAAATAAATGAAATGATTTTGATTTTGGATAGAAGAGAGGATGAGAGACGTTTTTGCATATCAAACTGTGAGCAATAGGACACCCAAAGGGTCCTATTTATAGACCATGAAGGGGTGTGGACGAAATGGTTGAGGCCAAACCATGCACCCTTTCCAAACAATGCACCTTTATGAAAATGTGTCTATTCACTAAACAATGCACCCTTTCCAAACAATGCACCGTTTCCAAACCATGCACCCTTTTCAAACAATGCACCTTTATGAACAGGTCGATCCCCGTTTGTGCGCCCCGAAGCGGCGAAGTGGCAAACAATTTTGCTTAAACGGATTGAGTCGAGCTTTTGAGTATTTGGCCGAATTCGATACGAACTTTAATCGATTTTCAATTCTCAATTTATTTAACCAATATCCAACAATTTCCTGCAACTCGAAGATCCATCCAGGCATCTACATCTATCAAGAATTTCTGACCCAACTTCCTTTCTTCTGGCTTAACCCCATGGTACCCATGAAACTTTAATCCCCTTAATACAAGTTTGTCTCCGTTTAGCATTTCCCGATGATCTGTTACTTGGACTAGAATGCAGGTTAGAGTTAGTGTTATGCACTTCAATTATATACCAGAAGAGGGAAAATAACCGATGAAACATTCACACACATAGGCAAGTATTTAATAATAAGGGGGCAGCTGCCCCCCAGGGCACATCCAAGTTGGCGGAACAATCACATTGGGGGGCTCTGGAACCAAGTGTGGGGAGTTCGATTCCTGGTTGGAGCAGCCAAGTGATGTAATAACCAGAGGAAGGGTTGGAGCAACTTGGTGATATAATAACCATGGAGGAGGGTCCCTTTGGGGAAGGAGTAAAAGCCATGTGGGAACTTGGGAACCAACAAGGGCACAACCTGCGATTTACCTCCACTAGTCACTGAGGGGCCGGGGGCTAGAAGTCCAGGATTTAGTCCGACTAAATTGGGACACCTGGGTTATCAAAAAAAATAAATAAATAAAAAAAAAAATAATAATAATAATAATAAGGGGGCTGCTGTTCAGCCGCCTACGATACTAGGACCAATAGGTCAAAAATAGGTTTGTGCCGCAGGTGGGGAGGCTCATTTTAATACAGGAGTTTAAGCTCCTACTTCAAAGTAAGCTTATCGAAGCTTAGTAGACACAATTAATGTGCATTCTTTAAGGGAATTTCAAGTCAGGTACTTTATCAAAGAATCATGTTCTAATTAGATGATACTTGACTGTCATCCACAAAAATATTAACATATACGAAGCAAAGAGTTATGGTAAAGTATAATGGTACAATTTCCGTAAAAGACATATTTAAATTGGATAACAGCTCATGGAAATCATATGATCCTAAATCAACATTTTACATAAATCCCTTTTCTTTCTTCTGGATCTTTAATAATGAAATACTGCTATTCTTATTTGAAGAAACCCAGTTACTAAAATTAAAAGGGGAAAATGGGAAAAAGAAAATGCCAGAACACATTAAACTGAGATTTCTTTATAATTTAGATAATTAGCATGTGAAAAAGAGTAAATTCTATAATCAAAAGAATATAATAGACACATAAATAAAGGCAATAACTGAAAAAAAGAAAAAAGAAAAAGAGAGAGAGAGAGAGAGAGAGAGAGAGAGAGATAATAGAACGGTAACATGAGTGTTTGTGCACACTCACCGGTGCCGGATGACGTCATCAGTAAAGTAATTGCCGGTGCCGGAGAGTGCAGAGATTTACCCTGAAAAATCCTTTCTGACTGGTGGTAAGTTGAGATTTTATTTGGGGCAAAAATGTATATATTGCAAAAGTATCCCTTATATTTAAATCTTGACACATATATCCTTACCTTTATATATTTATGGTGGATTCAGTCCTTAAATTTTCAATTAGACTGGAATCATCCCAAAACATGGAAACATTGAAAACCTTTTTGCACGAAATTCATAGTCTAGGGACCATCACTACAATTTTCTAATTTTATTGCTCACTTTTTTCCTGTCTAACCCCTTCACTTAGTAATGTTATCAATTTGACATACAACTGGTATAACACGCAGAAGTATATCAATTTTTATTTTCTTAAATACATTTTGCCTAGCCTTTTCATACACTTAAACATTAACATCGCACGGGCCAAAAATTAGTCTCATAATAAGGCCCTTGATCGGATAAATTTCACAAGCATATAGAATCATTGAGAAGTGATACGTGATGAAAAGAATTATTGTTTCACAGGGAATAAATTCTAATTAAAGCGTAATAGTTCTTTATCAAATTCGAAGTATGTAACACAAAAGAGATTGTTTGTATAATTTATTCTAAGTTATTCTACAAGTTATGCAAAAGCGTTGATTTATAAACTTAGATGGATGATTGTATTGGACATAGGAATTCGCTTATTATTATCTATCTTCAATTTTCAACTATATAGTTTAGTATTATTTATGCGTTCATGACAATCACTAATCATAATTGTATTAAACTTTCTTTTTCAAGATAAAATTAACTATATTCTAAGCAAAACCTTATTATATTCTTAGTCAGAATCATCCGCAAAGTAATGTATTCAATTACACAATTATTAATAGGATTGCACGCGCCTTACAAGCTATCCCTAATATCTATTGTCCATATGTTTTTCATACGATATTCTAAACATATTATGAGTCTTCCAACGCTAAACAAGCAATTAATAATATAAATGGCTCACAAAAACTTAAATAATACAACGAGACATGCAAGATTAATAAAAAAAATACAAGAATTATTAAATTACTTCTTTAAATTAAAAATAAATAATCAAAGGGTTCATCTTTATTCAATACAAAGGAAAATTTAGCCTAGCTTGATTTCTATTATATTGTAAGAAGAATAGTCAATAGATATAACTTGGAACGTGAACAAATGCAAGAGATCTTTATATCCAATTTCAAACTTGAAATTTTCAAGTTCTTGATGTAATAATTACCCTTAATTTGTTTTCATATTGATCTTCTCTCCCCAAAATATATGAACTGGCTTCTTGTTCTTCAATGGTATTATGATATGAATATGGATTAAAAGGCTAAAGAGACCTCCCTAATGTTTAGCGTTTATTTTGTATTTAATAGTCATCGAATTTAGGTTAGGAAACGCCCCAAAACTTGTTTCAAAAGATTTCGTATTAAAGAAGTAAAGTAGTCCTATCTGCCAAAAATGTCCATGAGCATCCTTATCACGTGCGCATGGAGGAAGTGTTTTGCTTTTGGATTGTAAAAAATAGGTGATTGTGTTCGTGCGAAATTTGCAAGCGTACGAGATCGTTGACAATAATAAATTTAGTGAGTTGAGAGTATTATCCCACATTAAATAAATTTTAATTCAAGTTTACTAGTGATGTATGTAATTTGAATTATGTAAAACAAAAGAGAGATTTTGATTTGATTTTTGCTAAATTAATCTAAGAAAGTAATAAAAGTTTGGGTTTTATCAGATTATGGATGATTATATAGGATTTAGAATCCACATATTTTTATCTATTTTAATTCTTGATTTGTAATCTAGTTTTATTCACGCATTTTTTACAATCGGTAAAACTAATGTATTTAATTTTCATTTTTAAGACAAATTAATTCTAATATAACCATGACTCGAATCTATTCCTAACTCGAATTCGAATTGTTAGAAACTTAGAACACTTTAAATTTTAGATTATTTATATAATTGCACAAGTGATAAATATTATTCTAAACATCTATTACAAATATGTTAATTTTGTGCGTTTTAGATTTATTGTGAGTCTCCAACAATAAACAAGCAACTAATTATCTAATTGTGGCCAATCAATTAAATAAGGCAATAAGGCAATGGATATGCAAAATTAATCAAGAAACACAAGAAATAAACTAAACTGTTAGTCTTGAATTTCAAACAAATAAGCAATAGGATTCATCTCATCCAATATAAAAAATAAATCTATCCTAGCATAGATTTAAAAAAATTATAAGAAGAATAATGAAAAAATATTACTAGAATCATGAAAGAATTCAAAAAATGTTGATATTCAAGTTTAAAGTTGAATTCTTTAATTTCTTGATGTAATTGATATTCAGTTCTTACTAGGGCTTGATTCTCTCCTAAAAATAATGAACTAACCTCTTGTCCTTGACAAATTTGATGATATTATTGTGTATAAAAATGCAAGAGAGAGTTCTCTCACGTGTTCTCCCAAGTTTTGTATTTTTAGAGCGAATTTAGATAAAAAAATCATCCCAAAGTTGTTACGAATAAGAGTTTGAATCAAGAAAGAAATTTGGCCCGTTAGCAAAAAATTTGGCTCGGGCACGTGCGTAGGTATATCTACTACTAGCACAGGCATGTTGACTTGCTCGAGGATCATGAAATTGATGTCTTGCGTGCACACCAAAATAGCTAGCACACTGGTTTGCTTCGCGTCATCCCTGAGCAGCCTTTAGTATTTTGGTCATAATTCTCTTTCAGTATCCGATTGAGGTGATCCAAAATATGTTTAAAAGATAACTCCAAGGGATATAATTCTTTTAGAAGTACAAATTCTAAAATTCAAATGTTTGCTATTTGAAAAATGGATCTTAAGTTGAGGCTAAAAATCTGAAGCATGACTTTTCTAGTTTGAAATTGACTTGTGAGAATATTTCTCTTATATTTCACTTATCTTGACCTCCAATTGCATCCAATTGATCATATGTCATATTCAATAATCATTTCATAGTCCAAATCAACTATTGAGTATTTACACTTTGGTCACTAAACTTTGAATTTCTTTCATTTTTGCTCCTTTGTTTTCTTTCTTTCTTCTAATTCCATCAATTTGCCTCGATTTTTACCTAATAAATAAAATTAACATCTAATTAAGTCATAAGTAATCAAAATAATTTTGATTACATTTAATCTCATTTAATGAACCCAAATAAGTATATAAAATACACTTATCACCTTGCATGCGCAAGACAATTGCCTCATGCGGACGCCTCTAGCTTTAGCATTTTAGGACTAACGGCCACCTCTAGGGTGTTTTTGGTCATTTTTTATACAATTTCCATCCCTCATCTTCTATTATCATCCAACTGATCCTATGATCTTCTATCATTATTTTATGGTTCGAATAAACTACCGAACATTTATAATTTAGTCCTCAACTTTTGAAATTTGTTCATGTTTGCCGATTTTCATTCACTTCTTCTAATTCCACTATTTTGTATAGAGTTTTATCTAACAAACAAACTTAACATAAAATTAAGCTATAATTTCTTAAAATCAATAACAAAATACTGTAATTTAATGACCCTTCATCAAACCATCTTAAAATATTCAGTACCCTACACATGTAGCCATAAAATGGCCACGTCCTTCATTTGGGCAGTAGCTACTCAAAATTGTTTTAGGAATTGAAAATAGCTCGAGAATGAGGCCAGGGATGTAAGAAACACGAACTAGGAATTCGGAAGAAGTTAACCACATTACCTATTGATATGACAACATTCAGAAAACATAAAATAACTTTCTTACATTTTAATTTAGAAGTGGTGAAAAGAATACTAAGGTATTTAAAATAAGTTAATTTTTATAATTTAGTGGACAGAGTGGGAGACCAACGTGTATTCTCGTTTTTAACCATAAGCTAAATTGGGGTTGCACTCGAAGAAAGGTCTTTGGCACATTTGGGAAGCCGATCCTCGACCTTGGCAAGCTCGTTCATGGCAGAGCCTAGGACCTTGATTGATTTAATTGTTTAGTCATAGTTCAACATAATTTCTTAATTTGTCGTTTTATTTAATTAATTCGGGGGTATTAAAGTTGTTTAACTATCAAGCTTTTGGTATTTTTTTTCGAGCTTTTGTTATTTATTTCTTGGTCGTCTTTTGGTTGAATTTTGATAATTTAATAAACACCTTGGACAATTGTTTTTCAACATCAAGATCGTTACTTTAACAAATTATATATGTTATGCAATATCATAGTTCTTGTTACAAAAGGAAAAGACAATTGGGGAACATTCCGCAATTTACCTCTCTCACAAAGTTTTAGGGGTGGGGCGGTGAGGACCCTCAAGGTTGGGGTTCAACTTTTTTTTTTTTTAATTTTTTATTACAAAAGGAAAAGACAAATGACACATTTCTATTAATGAAAAATTAGGTTAAACTAACTATGATTTGGGCTTGTTTGTTCCCATTTTTTGTTCCTAAATAGAAGAAATTGGACAGGTGCTTTTTCACATACCCATTTTTTTATTACATTCATCTGACATTAACATGACATTTTACGGTAGCATTTATTGCTTTCCTCTTCACTTTCCCTATCCTGCGCTTCTCTCCAAAAACACTACTTTTTACTACTCTCCTCACTATTGTACAAAAGAGTGGGCATAAAAGGAATTACAAAAATGATAATTATAGGTTTTCAAACCAATAACGTAAATGGTGGGACCCATAATGTGATGCGAAAATGAATTCTACAATTTGAATGTGAAATAAATAAAGGCTTAATTTGATAACTAATAAGTACATTTAAGACGGAACATAACGAAACAATAAAATTCTTTATATTTGATTAATATTCAAGCAATACATCTTTACTGAAGGCCCTATATATATATATATATTTTTTTGAAGTCCGTATATTTAACTAATGATAATTTGATCCTAAACTTACCCTATCATCAAAACTATCTAGAAACTATTAATACCCTATACATGTAGCATGTGACTTCGATGACGTGTCCTTTTTCTGCATAGTCGAAACACATTTGCTCTTGTTTGAGCCCTATTTTTTAAAAAAAATATATTTTTAAACAGTATTTTGATATCATTTCAACTACACATTTTTCAATAAAATAATATTACACAAAAATTTAAAATTTTTCCTTATTTTTTAAAAACACATTTCACATCATTACACTATTCAAAAATACATTTTCTTGACAAAAATGGGGCTCAATCAAGGACAAAACCGATGAAAAAGCTCACACCATCTCGTGGAATGTCAAGGACAATATCCACCTTGCCTTTTATGCGTGAATGAGAGACCCCTATTTTCTCGTACTTTTGTCTTGTCTTCATTTTCAAACTTGATGTCCAATTATCTCTCAATTTGTTGGTCCACTCCGAAGGAGGTAGACCCCTTCATTTTAACTTTCCATCATTTCTCTTCATTTTCCTTTAGCTCTTTTAGCACGAGCCTCAATCAAAATTGAGTTATTAGTGGATTCATATTTTTTATTTTCTTTTAACCATGGGACTCACAAACTTATAATCTTAAAAACTTTTCTGAATTGGACTTATGTAAAACTAAAATTTTTATCTTGAACTACGATTTAGATTGTATTAATTCATTTAGAATTGTAGTGTTATAGTATATTTTTTCGATTGACCCACGTGTCAACGAGTCTCACAAATCTCCTTGTAAATTAAGGGATTGTTCGACAAAGGTTTTGATAAAAGTTTTAACAGATTTTGATAAAAGTTATATACAAAATGTGATTTCAAATTTGATAAAAATTGTAGGTACATAAAATTTGATTAATTCAATAATGTAAATGATTATGTACAAGTAGAATCAAGCTTTGGACACGAGTTTTGTTAAATACACGGTTTTAATTATCCCGTGTTGTTTGGTGTTGAGGCGAAAAATCGATGCCAACTTCCCAACACTAGAATGGATACATGCAAGCAATTTCCAAGAAAATATATGGCCGCCGATCTTTCACACTGACTAATGTCGTCTTAAAATATTCATCTCATCTCGTCTCGTCTATATATGGAAAAAAAATTGACTTCTTTTCATTCAATATAGAAACTTTCTATTTCTTTCTCTCTATCTCAAACACGCGGTGACTAAGGAGTTGATAAATCCTGATTATAAGTTATAACATTCCCCATAGATATGGAGCAGAATGGGATGAATTACAAGACCAAGGAGTTCATCAATTCTGATCATACCGACTTTAAATTTTCTCAGATTAGCAGCAAATTCAAACCATACCCTTTCGTGACTCCGGTTCGATCAGGAGCCATCAAACGCAGAATCTTTACGGCCCTCTTCTGCAAATTAATAAATTTCTTGCGAATCAAGTTTACCTGCATGTTTTAGGGATCACGAAAACATGCCAGCAAGCATACGAAATTGTAATCTTTTTTTTTTTTGTTGTCCGGAAGTAATTGATCTGTTCAGTTTCGTTATGGTTAGTACTTTTTTCTTGGAAGCTATGGTTTTGTTTTCTAGTTGATTAGTTCAAGTATTTATTGTTTACCCACGCAATGGAAATCAAGAAACGGACTTCCTAAATGTGTATCGAAGGGTTAAAACCCTATTGGTCATCGCTGAAATCATGCATTTGCTTTAGTTATATCATTATCTGCAAAATAAATGATTTTGTTGGGTATCTAATGACTAATGATGAAGCCTTATGTGGCAAAAGATGCTGACAAATACCCCAAAAAAATTATGGACGACTCAGTCAAGCTAATGTTAGACAAAAAGTAAATAAATAAAGACTGTCTGAATGTGAAGATTTTGTGAGACATGTTGCTCAGCATTTAATTACCATGGAATAAGGTTTGATTTTGATCCTATTCCATTCCAAAAAAGGAAAGTTCGACACAATTGGAATTTTTTTTGGAAATTGAATGCAGTTACTAATTCATGATCTGGCATGTACAGAATGAAAACTTCATTCCCGATTCTACGAGAATTTTTATGAAAGCCTTTCATTTGCTTCTCTTCGATGGAAGTTTGATTTTCCCAGAATGTATCCTAATTTTTGGCCTAATTCTTCTTCTGATGATCGATTCAACCTCTGATTAAAAAGATATACCTTGATTATATTTCATCTCTTCAACAAGTTTAGTAATGAGCATAACAATTTAATTTTGATTCTATTTTCAAAATAACAGATTTTCTTTCGCTTCCGCTCTATTTTATTATCTTTATTCTAATATTATTGAAAGACATGTGGGCAGAAATCTAGATGGAACATGTTGGAAACCAATTTTAGACCGAGTAGAAATTTTCGTCTATGTAAATGCCAAATAGATTGCAATGCACACAATGAAATGGAGTATGTTAATTAACACTTACGGAAAAGGATTTGTATGATCATAAAATTCAAAATTACTAATTTTATTTTATAATCCTTGTTCATTAGCTGAAAATATAATTGGAGAAAACTGAAAAAGACTAAGAAACTGTTTGATAGGCCCAAAAAATAAACACTATAATTTAATTCTTAAATTTCAACCACATTTTAAGGATAAGAAACTGTCGCAAATTCCACGTTCGACATCATAGTCACGATATAAAATTATTAAGGAAAATAACCACCTTGTATCTAAATTTTTGTGACTTGAAGATGAAGGGTATTTACTAAAGAATCCATGGAAGTATTTTTCCAATGTTTTCGTGTATATTGTTGTTCGATAAAATTCCGTAAACGTACGAGATCGTTGACAAGTAATATATTTAATGAGTTGAGAGTATCATCAAATAGAAAATAATTTTCTATTCAAGTGTACCAGTTTTTATAAAATTCTAATTATCTAAATAAAATAGAGATTTTGATTTGATTTTATGTTAAATTATACAAGAAAGAGTTAAAAGGCGTTTTTGTATCACATTATGGATGATTGTATTGAATTTCAAATTCACTTTTTGCTATCTACTTTAATTCTTGATTTGTATCCTAGTTTCATTAAAACGTTTTTGACAATCTATAAAGTTATGATATATAATTTTCTTTTTTCAAGACAAATTAAATCTATTTTTAGCCCGAATTTGAATGATTAGAATTGATTAAATTTTAGATTATCTATATGATTGTTATTCCTAACATGTATTGCACATATGTTACTTTTGTCGCATTCTAAACTTATTGTGAATCTCCTAATACCACAACAAGTAACTAATTATTTAATTGATAGCCAAACAATTAAATAAGACAATGGGTATACAAAATTAATCAAGAAACGCAAGACATAATAAACTGCTAGTCTTAAATTAAAATACATAGACAATAGGATTTATCTTTATCCAAAACAAAAAAGGGATCTAGAATAACATATTAATATATAAATTCTAAAAAGAATAATGAAAAAATATCATCCCAAATCATGAAAGAATATAAGAAATCTTATTCTTCAGTTTTTAGGTTGAAATTTTCAAAATCTTGTTGTAATTGGCTTCAATTCCTTGTTAAGTTTCGATCTTATTTCTCAAAATTTTTGAATTGACCTCTTGCTCTTGATGAATGTTATGATATTATTGTGTATCTAGAAGTTAGAGAGAGATCCTCAATGTTTCTCCGTAGTTCTTGTAAGGGTCAAATTTAGGTAAATAAATAATCCCAAAGTTGTTACCAATAAGGGTTTGAATTAAAAAAAGAAATTGGCTTGTCAATAGAGAATTTGGCTCAGGCATGTGTTCAGGCATATTGCATCTCTCAGGTCAAGAAAAGAGGGGTTCGTGCGCACATGCCTGAATTGTCCCATTCTTGTCTATTCACATCGCTTTATCCCTACATGGCCATCGGTATTTTAGTTATAACTTTCGCTCCTAATATTCAATTGAAGCGATTCAAAATGCGTTGAAAATATAAATATAATTGATACAATTACTAATAGAAAATTTTCAATTCGAACATTTGCTACCCAAAAAAATGGATCTCAACTAATGCTAAAAATCCAGAGCATAATTTTTTCAGTTAGAAATTAATTTGTGAAAATACTTTAACTATATTTAATTCATTTGATCTCCAATTACATCTAATTGATCATATGTGATATTCAATCATTGTTTAATGGTCCAAATCAACTATTCGATGTTTGCATTTTGGTCTCCAAACTTTAAATTTCTTTCATTTTTGCTCTTATTCGTCTATTTCTTTCAATTCCACCAGTTTGTCCCGAATTTTACCTAACAAAAAAAAAGTAACATCTAAATAAGCCATAAGTCATCAAAATTTATTATAATTAATCTCATTTAACGGTCAAGATAAGTGTATTTTATACACTTATCAAATACCCGCAAACTTTAACAATTATTTGTTCTCAAACAAAGTAAATTTTGACTTTAATTTTTTATTTTTAAAACAAGCATGGTTAAATAATCTGTCTTTTATTTTAGGATTAAAATTTATGTTTCAAAACCATAAACTACTTCAAGATCATATTGCCAAAATTAATTTCTACTTATTTAAAGCAAATTAAACGTGAGTGAGACAGAGAAAATAAATTCATACCAAGCATCATAAATTCAAAAAGTGATTTAGAGGGTGTTTGACACCCATTTTTATGGTAAAAAGAATTTAGAATAGTAGATTGATGGAGAATTTGTGGGTGAAAATAAGGAAAGTTTTTTATTTACATGTGATATTATTTTAATAAAGAATGTGTGATTGAAAAGAAGAGAAAGAAAAATGCATTTTGAGAAAAATGGGAATCAAACGGACCCTTAAGTTCCAATTCCTCAATAGTCAAATATTTCATTTCTTCTCTCATTAGATTCACACCTCCAAACTTATTCTTTTTAACTAATTTTTACCCTATATTTTACTAATTGCAGTTTAATATATCAACAAATGAGGATTTTTTTTATTATTATTTCAATCTCCAAAAATCGACAAAGTTAATAATTTCTTGTCAAATGCCTAATTCTCTAAAATAAGTGATTGGGCTTAATCAAGGCATGTAGTGCGTCTTCTATTTCATGCATATATATATATATTATGTGCAGAGTTTTCTTCATTAAACTTTGTAAATGACTCTCGTAGTGAGCTTTCGATTGATGGCTCCCAAATTAGATGATTATAAAGCACCAAATTTTAGATATCCTTACAAGTTTAATCATTAGAGCCATAAAAGCTATGAAAAGAAGTTTCACAATGATATAAATTTTTTTATACAATGACTAATGCAATGCCAATTATTAAACACTAATTTTAAAAAATTGACCCTTAACTCAAGTTTTTCACATAATTTTCATTGTACTGGTTTTGGACAATCCACATAAAACTTAGCACACACGAAATCCCCATTTATTTCGATGTCTTTTTATAACAATTGAGTCACCCCCATACTATTCTAGAATTGGTTTAAGAATGTACAATTTAGTGGTTATTTGCATTTAACATTTACGGTCCACTAATTTCAACTTATTCAAATTTTGAATCAAATTACATAAGTTTTGTACGCAAAAATATCAAGTTTTCCACGAACAAGTATAAATCAACTCCAACATGCAACTTTTTCACAATCTATAATCTAGCACATGGTTCCAAATATATGCATCATAGTAGGCAAGTTTATCTAATCAAGCAAGCACACAATTGCAATAATAAAGTTGAAAATAATTTTTTTTTGAATTTTTGCATTTTTTTGCATCGAAGAAGTACACAAAAAAAGTAGAAAGAGAAAAACTCGATAGCTTTCACCCCCCAAACTTATAACAGACATTGTCCTCAATGTGTAAAAGTATAATACAAAATATATAAAAATTAAGAGTAAAGAAAGAAACTAAATACTCCCCTGACATAAATCTATAGGTGGTGACTGTATTGATATAAAAGTGCTGCATCACTTGCTTGGTATTTTTTCTTTTCTATTGTGTTCAAGTATCATGTTCCTTCAAAATAAAAATAAAAATCAATCATAATGTGGAACAACTGACAATAAGCTCTAACACATTCTAAAGGAAAATATGAGAATGAAAATACTCAATATTACTAAAAGAAATAAAAACCATTAATCCTATATTCTAGAAAGCGAGATAAATAAAAAGGAAAAAAAATTGGATTGCTGACTTTAGCAATCTGCATTATTGAATTTTGAATAAAGCTCTTGATGCCTTGCTCAATTTTCTTTTTCTGACTTTGCTTAACTTTTTGTTTATTTTCCAAATCTTAACAGTGCTTCCTTCAATGTGATAAGACTTGCATTTCGTTTTTCATTCTCTCTATGTTCTTCTTCAATAATTGACAACTTCTCGAGTTGAATGGTTAGTTCACATTCCAAATACATTGAGAATGACAATTCTTTCCTTTCAACCTCTTCGAGTAGATTATATTCCCACATTTTAAATTCTGATATACCATCTCCAACACGCATTTTGTTTTCATCCAACTTGACTAGTTCATTTTTGCAATTGCCTTCCAAGGAATTGTTGGGAATCTACTTATACATGCATAGCGGAAAATTAAAAAAATATTTCGATTCCCACCGAGGATCCCTTTGTATTTATATAGAAATCGTGATAAAGATTGTACCTTTGAAGAATTCTGCAAACCTTTTACTGTTGTTTTTCTTCCTGTAATATTGATTCGCCATCCACAACTGTTTAATTGTCCAGCCTCCAACGGTGATCCACACAGAGAATAAGATTGCAGCTACCAAGATTTTCTCCTCTTGTGCTGGCAAGAATAATTATGAAAAATCATATGAATTGAAAACCATAGCCATGTATTTATATAAGTCCAAACGGGCCTGGCCCGGTCCGATCCAATATTTAATTAATCCATTTAATTAAATCCGATTCGTGAATTAATTAATCCAATTAATTAATTCGGGCCTATAAATAACCAAACCAATTAATTAATTTGTCCAACGATTGTTAAATTAATTAATTGACAAATTGCAATCTTCCAATTATCTTTTGTGTGCGACCCATCAGGTTCCCGATCACGATGCCTAACGACGTGAAATATTATTTTGATCTAATCAAAATTGATAAATTAAAACACTCTTTTAATTTATCATCAATTTACACTCGCCATCCCATATTGATATCTAGCAATGTGTCAGGACAATACATGTGACGGGATATGTCATGTGGTATGACAAAACCAAACTCGTTCGTTTACCGTGAAACTATAATCCCTTCGTCAATATGAATCGATCAATTACGAGATATGGAAGTGTGTCAATCTCGATTATCGATCATATCTTTTACTCCACTATTAAGTCAATATAAGTCGAAAACTTCTTTTCGACTTATGAGTACACATTGGCCAAAAATTTCATCATCGACTTAATTGAATGAAACGCAGATCATAATCTCCTACTATCTAAGAGTGATGAATCCTTTATTGATCAATCACAACCTTCATACGATTCTTGACGTACCTGAACGATGTCGTATTAGCGACCCTTTGCAGAGCAATATCCAATACCGCCAAAGTATGACTGTCCTCATATAAGGTACCATGACGACCTCAAGGCAAAGGACCAATTCCACTATCGGACGTTAGAGATTAACTACTGACACTCAGGGAGTTATCCATGGGGTATCTTTTGGCGGGTCTCCAATGTTTTGTTCTATAACAAAACATCCACGTATTCATTTAAGTATCACCACACTTTAACTTGTGAAATCAACTACTTACCTTATAAGTAAAAAAAAGCCACACGTGACGGTCTATCCATAATAATGATATCCGTATCTCGTTATTACTAACGACCATAGACGATTTAAGATTCAATCAGATGTAATTTGTATCTCAAAATCGCAACTCCTTATGATTAACAAATTATAAAAATTTGAATATACGGACTCTATTATTTATTTAATTGTCTTTTAATTAAATAATAGATCTACTATTAAATTGCATTAATTACATATCAAAAGTATTTATGTCCAAAGTTGATTGGACTTAGAGCATAATACTTACAAACTCCCACTTCAACTAAATCCAATCACTTATGTATCCAATATTATAAGTTTACATAACGATCATGTTTATGCTACGACAACTCTTTGTCAGTGAATCTGCAATATTGTTAAATGTGGAAATTTGTTCTTCTTTTTATGTCATTTCTATGTATTATCTCTCTGATGAGATTATTCCGCCTTAATACATGTTTGGATCATTTATGAGACCTTAGTTTCTTCGCTTTCGCAATGGCTCTATTGTTATCACAATACAATGGCATGTGATCAACAATATCAAGAACTACTCCAAGTTCATCTATGAATATCATGATCCATATTGCAACTCTTTGCTACTTCTGAAATAATCATGTATTAGGTTTCTACTATTGAATCAACGGTTGCTTCATGTTTGGAACCTTTCCAACATACCGCTTAAGAGTAAACCAGTTTCTTCATATGAAATCTTCTCAAGATTTCATCTATGTAAATTGGGATGAATTAAGCAATCTTTTAAATCTACCTCTATATATCAAGTTGATTCTCCCATATCGTTCATGAATAAATCCTTTAACAATCATTTTTTATACGATTGAAATATAGGGATGTCGTTTTCTATAATATTAGCAATACGACAATGCTCTCACTATCTTCTTGTAAACACACAATTCGTCTTCAAATTTGATAAAATTAAACACTTTGACTTTTTCATCAAATCGAAGATTTCAACTCCAAGAGACTTCTCTTAACCTATAGTCACGGTATGCAACTATTGCAAGCAAAACCCGAATGGACTTAAGCAAGACCACAGGAGAGAGGTTTCACAAAGGTCAACACTTAACTTTCCTTCTAGCCTTGCTTTATATATATGGATATTCCCATCCGTATCGACCTTTCCCTTGTAAACTATTTACAAAACCTTATAGGTTTTATTCCATCAGGAGGCTCGACCAAGGTCTAAACCTTGTTCACATACGTCGAGTTCATCTCGAGTATCATGGCCTCTTGCTGTCTCTTTTAAGTCAACACTTGACTTTATTTTGGTGCAATTAGTAGGTTCATCATCCTGGATCAGTAATACCTGATTAGTAATCACGAATTCGCACCTTTTTGAAGGTTAAATGATCCTACTAGACTCACATAGAGCTGACATGTCCTCAGGAGTCTCTACTCCGTGATTATGAGTATATCCCATATCAGATATGATATCAAATTTGGATTTATCTACTTGGTTAACTATATCTGTGGACTCTTGAACTCTTTCAAATTCTATTTTGCTTCCACTGTCCTCCCCTAGAGTAAACATTTTCTCTAAGTAGACGATATTTCGTGAGACGAAAACTTTCTTCATGATAATAGAATTTATATTCAAATGTCTGCTTTGAATATCCCAAAAAATACGTATTTATCAGCTTTAGTATCAAATTTATCCGATTCAAGACGCTTCAAATAAGTGTTATGACCCAAAACTTCCATATAAGACAAATTGGGACTATTGCCTTTCCTTAACTCGTATGGAGTTCTGTTAACCAATTTAGATCGGACATGGTTTAGTGTGTTGCACATTGCATCAATGCAGGACCCCAAAACAATTTTGGGAGATTTGCATGGCTTATTATTAATCGCATTATATCTAATAGTTAACGATTTCTCATTTTAGATACACCACCATGCTGTAGTGTATGTGAAGGAGTCCACTGCAAGAGAATCTCATTCTCTCTTAGATAATCTAGATTTTATCTTTAAGATACTTTCACTTGATCGAATCTTAATGTGGGGATATCTTTACCTATTTGTTTCTCTACTTCTAGTTTGAATCCCTTGAACTTTTCAAGAATTTCATGTTTGAGTTTTCATCAAGTATACATGATCATTGATGAAATAAGATAAATATTACCTGACATCAATTGACATGAGTCCATATACATCACTATGCATTAGACCAGTAATTATGCCGACGTTTCTTCTTTTCAAGTAAAAGAAGATTTGGTCATTGTGCTAGACATGCATAATTTATACTTGTCAAAATCAATTAATCCCGAGTATACATCTTTATGTAACTTTGGAATTGCATTTCATCTATATGACAAAGTCTGTCATGTCAGATTTAGGTAATAATTAGATTATCGCATTTATGCCTTATAATTTCTATACTCATTATAGAATCCTTAGTATTAAAGAATATAAACATCGTTTTGTAATTTACCATAGCCATTAGGATCTTTATCAAGATAAATAAGAACAACAATTGTCCTTAAAATTAAAATAGTTCATGTTCGAACATGAAATTCATTTTAATGTTCCAGCTATGGTGGGTATAAAGCGATATTTCTCTAATTCCAATACTAAATAAAAAGGCAATGGCAAGAAGTATATTCCTACAGGCAATCCAACAAACTTTGCACATCTCCAAAGTGTAGGTTAACTTCTCCCTTTCGCAGTGGTCTACTTCTATTTAGTTTCTCCATATTTGTATAAATATGATATTTACATCTGGTATCAGATACCTAAGAAACTCGTGAAGTAGACATAAGCCACACAATATTCCTTTCAATGACCTTTCATTCTATAATGAAATCAAGGGTCATTAGATTTGGTATTGTCCTTCGCTTAGACTGTCTTAACCATATTGGGTGCTTTCCCAAAGTCCCTTTAGACTTCATCTTAATACCCTTAGAGGAATCAATGGTTTGCCCACTACCAACTTTAATAAAGGGCTTAACAGTTCTAAGCATGTTAAGCAACTTAGTGAGTATGTATTCGAGCTTATTCATATCATAATTCATAATTAGTATGAATAACTCTATGACTGAGATTGCAGAGCTAAGTCAATACTTAGTTCATAGTTAATGATTGAACTCAGTCGAGACACTTCTCATGTCAATCATCTTCAGTACCTTACTACTGACTAAAGATCGTTCTGTCATTTTGCGTCGGTATAGTTGTTCAGAAGTCTCATATCCTTCCACACATGATTATTATCATACAACTCTTTGAAATGAAAAATCATGTGTTAGCATGTTAGCATCTACACTCTCATGTTGTTTCTGTAACTCAGGTGACATAGTTGCAAGTATCACATACGTTACAGTACTATTGTCATCATTGAGTTTATTACAGTAGCCACCTCTTTTTTAATTGAGTTAGCAGCAGATGTCTCTAGAAAGGGCTACTCAAGGACGTGACCAATTTTCTCATGCATGAGAACAATTCTCAAATTGCTGTGTCAATCAAGAAAATCTAGTTTGGTTATTGATATCTAGTATGCCATTCAAATACATATGGTTACTCACGATTTAATAAGTATAAATGACGAAAAGAAAAAGAATAATATATAAAATGCATCAATTAATTTAACATGAATTTTTATTAAATTAATTATGCTTCCACTGTTGAACTAAAATTTATGACCCTCTTATATAAATTTATGGAGTCTATACTTGACTCCCAGTGGGCTGAGATCCCATCTATTATATTAAGACCTTGAGTGTATTTAACAAGCCTTAATATAACATTCAAGTGGATACTATCATCAATTGTATCTCCATACAATGCCCGGATCATTAAGCTGACAACTCTTTGTTTTCACACATCTTATGTGTTAGCTTAATATACCTCTAAAATTTATCTCATTGAGTATACTCAACAAAAGATAAATTTTAATTAAGTCAAACTCGTCATTTAGAAATATCAAATATTTCATAGTGTTAAACATATCCCTAATGGACCAGCCTTGAGTGTACTCAACAAGTTGAGACGATTTGGGACTCTGGTTTTTCACTATAATGATGGAAGACGATGATAAATGTGACTTAATATTTTATGGAGGGATTTTGCATTGAAAGGTCTCATCGTATACATCTACCATGCAAATAAATATATATAACATAATATAATAGTGTGGACGATTATGAATTTTACTATCTAGTCTTCCCGAGCCATAAGGAAGACTAGTTGGTCAATTCTTAGGGGGTATTACATTGATTAGTATCAATGTACCATCTCCATGGTCTCCTCTTCTTCTTGTTTCTTCAATTAGTCTAGCTGCAACTTGTATCCTATACTAGTTGACACGTAGGTCAAAATGAAATTGGACTCCTAGGCCCATAGCAACAATAATAATAACGGACTCACAGGTTCAAAATGATAACAATAATAACGAGCTCACAGGCCCAAAACAATTAAGAGTTTGCAGGCCTACAAAACGACAAGAATAAAAATTAATCATTCAATACATCCATATGGTCGAGTCCATAATCGTCCACTGATAATGCATTCATCACATAAATGTATGTATATATAATATCTAATATTATATCCTAACATGTTTCAAATTTCTAGCAATTAATTCGTCTAAACTCTTTTAGACTTATGGATCGGAACAATTAAATAATTAATTAATCATATCAATCAATTATTTAATTAGCGGGCATATTTAATTTAAATCAAATTTTAATTAAATACCAAATTAGAGTCCAGCTCTAATTCAACAATTATAGGGCGGGATAATTTAATTAAAATCAAATCTTAATTAAATATAAATTACAGTCCAACTCTGACTGAAACAAATTTTAGGGTGAATTGAATTAATTAAAATCAAAATTTAATTAAATAGCAAATTAGAGTCAAACTCTAATTCCAAGAAGAAATTTAGAGTGTGACAATTTAATTAAAATCAAATTTTAATTAAATGTCAAATTAGAATCCAATTCTAACTTCAATAACATATTTGGGTAAATAATTAATTAAAATCAAATTTTAATTAAGTATTAAATTAGAGTCAAACGCTAATTTATATTGAATCAATATTTTAGTTTAGCATGATACTCCTAAATAAAATAAAATTCAATATAGGGTCAAATTTGATATTTAAGTTAAAATCATATTTTAACGAAACTATAAAAATCGTCAATTTTAAATAAAATTTTAATTTGGGTCAAAATAAAAAACATGGGTCAAACCCAATTAAAAACATAATTTTAAAACCCATTTAAAATTTAAATTCAAAACCCATTTTAAAGTTTGCAAATTGACCCAAGTTTAAAATTAAAAGGTGGTCCTTCAATTAACTTAATTGAGTGACAAGTCCTTCAATTAAAAATTGCAAAGTCACCCTTCTCATTTAATTGCAAGTGGCCCCTTTAAGTTTCATAAATTGCAGACCGGATCCCCTTTTAAAAATTGCAGTATGACCCTTCAGCTTTAATTGCAACCAGGGGCTTACAATTTCATAAATTGCATGTGAAGCCTGCCTCCAATCTCCCAAAACCGACTGTAAACCCTAGATTTAAAAAAAAAATAAAAATCCTTTCTTCTTTCTTCTTGGCGGCGTCGGTCATACCTCCGCGCAGTACCAGGTAGCTGCGCTGCTCGGCATCCAACGCCGCCGGCAGTTTTGCTCGATTTTCAGATTCCTTTCTTTTTTTTTTTAATTTATGAAAATTTAATTTTTATCTCAAAACAAATTTTGAATATGATAATAAATTTTCTTAATTGCTAGAAACTAAAACATGTATAACAATCAACTTTTGATTGCTCAAAATGTTAAACAATTTCTAACAAACACAAAGTAGGCTCTGATACCACTGTTGGGAATCTACTTATATATGAACAGCGAAAAATTAAAAAATATTTCGATTCCCACCGAGGATCCCTTTGTGTTTAGATATAAATTGTGATAAAGATTGTACCTTTGAAGAATTTTGCAAATCTTTTACTTTTCTTTTTCTTCCTGCAATATTGATTCGCCATTCACAGTTGTTAAATTGTCCAGCCTCCAACGGTGATCCACACAGAGAATAAGATTGCAGCTACCAAAATTTTTTCCTCTTGTGCTAGCAAGAATAATTATGAAAAACCATATGAATTGAAAACCCCATCCATGTATTTATATAAGTCCAAACGGGCCTGGTCCAATCCGGTCCAATATTTAATTAATTCATTTAATTAAATTCGATCCGTGAATTAATTAATCCAATTAATTAATTCGGACCTATAAATAACCAAACCAATTAATTAATTTATCCAACAATTTTTAAATTAATTAATTGACAAATTGTAATCTTCCAATTCTTTTTTGAGTGCGACCCATCAGGTTCCCGATTACGATGCCTAACGATGTGAAATATTATTTTGATCTAATCAAAATTGATAAATTAAAACACCCTTTTAATTTATCATCAATTCACACTCGCCGTCCCAGATTGACATCTAGCAATGTGTCAGGGCAATATATGTGACGGAAATGTCATATGGTATGACAAAACTAAACTCGTTCGTTTACCGTGAAACTATAATCCCTTCGCCAATATGATCCGATCAATTACGAGATATGGAAGTGTGTTAATCTCGATTATTGATCATATCTTTTGCTCCACTATTAAGTTAATATAAGTCGAAAACTTCTTTTCGACTTATAAGTACACCGTGGCCAAGGATTTCATCATCGACATAATTGGATGAAACACAGATCATAATCTCCTACTATCTAAGAGTGACGAATCCTTTATTGATCAATCACAATCTTCATACGATTATTGACTTACTCGAACGATATCGTATTAGCGGCCCTTTGCAGAGCAACATCCAGCACCGTCAAAGTATGACTATCCTCATATAAGGTACCATGACGACCTCAAGTCAAAGGACCAATTCCACTACCGAACGTTAGAGATTAACTACTGACACTTAGATAGTTATCCATGTGGAATCTCTTGGCGGGTCTCCAATATTTTGTTCTATAACAAAACATCCACGTGTTCATTTAAGTGTCACCACACTTTAACTTGTGAGATCAGCTACTTATTTCATAAGTAAGAAATGTCACACGTGATGGTCAATCCGTAATAACGATATCCGTATCTCGTTATTAATTACGACCACAGACGATTTAAGATTCAATCAGATGTAATTTGTATCTCAAAATCACAACTCCTTGTGATTAACAAATTATGAAGATTTGAATATACGGACTCTATTATTTATTTAATTATCTTTTAATTAAATAATAGATCTGTCATTAAATTGCATTAATTACATATCAAAAGTATTTATATCCAAAGTTGATTGGACCTAGTGCATAATACTTATAGGAATGACCAACTTCAACAAGCATGTCTATATATACATACTCGCCCATACAAGCATGTAGCTTTCATTAGATTAGTCAATTGCTTATATTCGATATTTTAAATATTGTTGAAATCGTAGAAACTTAACCTTAGAAAGTCAGTGCATGTATACAAGAAATACCCAATATAATGCAACCCATAACAAAATTCAAAATATATATCTTCTACAAGCATATCGTCCTTGTTCATGTCAGGATTATTTATTGCAAAAATATTACTCTTTTACCAACATTCGAATTCTCCATATACTGCAGAATAGTACCTAAAAGATTACAAAACACTAGAGAAATGAGGGTGGGTAGCCAAAATTAACTAAACAAAATAAATAAAAATAAAAATAAAAAATTTTGAATCCTATGTAATTAATAAGGTTAAATTAAATATTTTTTCCCCCGCAACAGTGTCAAAAACTTGTTCGATAAAATTTCGCCAGTGTACTTGATCGTTGATAAATAAAATTTTTAATAAGTTAAGAGTATCGTTCCATAGGAAATAATTTTCAATTAACGTACACAAGTTTTGTATGAAATTCGAATTATGTAAGCTAAAGAGATATTTAGATTTAGTTTTATGTTAAATCACATAAGAAAGCGGCAAAAAGTATTTTTGTATCAAATTATAGTTGATCGTATTGGTTTCCAAATCCAACTATTTCTATCTATTTCATTTCTTGTTTGTATTGTAGTTCTGTTCATGCATTCTTGAGAAATTGATGAAGTTATGATATATTATCTTCCTTTTCAAGACAAATTAAATTTATCTTAATCACGACTCAAATTTATTAATAATCAGAATTTCGAATGATTAGAATGCATTGAATTTTAGATTATCCATATGATTGTATACATAACAAACGTTATTCTTAACATCTATTACATATATGCTGATTTTGTTGCGTTCTAAACTTATTGTTTCCAACAGTATAACAAGAAACTAATTATTTAGTTGATGGCCAAACAATTAAATCATGCATGAATATGCAAAAATAAAAAAATTAAAAATTAAAAAAATCAAGAAACATAAGAACTATAAGCTACTAGTCTTGAATTAACATAAATAGAGTTCATCTTCATCAAATACAAAAATAGATTTATTCTCACATATTAATATATAAATTACAAAAAAAATAATGAAAAATATCATCCGAATCATGAAAGAATATATGAAATCTTGTTCTTCGATTCCAAGGTTGAAATGTTCAAAATCTTCATGTAATTTGTTTCAATTCCTTGCGAGTGCTTGATTTTCTTTCTCAAAAGTTTCAAGAAATCGTCCTAGATCGTTACCAACAAGAGGATAAATCAAAAGGAAACTGGCTCGTCAGTAGAGAATTTGGCCTGGGGACGCATGTAGGTATTCCTACCACGTGTGCAAGCATGCTGAATTGCTTTTGGGTCAAGAATAGGTGGTCCGCGTGCACTTGCTTGAATTGCCCTCACTTGCACTGGTTCACTTCGCTTCGTTTATGAGCAGCATCTGGTATTTTGGTTATAACTTTTTTCTTCTAATATCTGATTTAGGTAATTCAAAGTGTGTTTAAAAGATAACTCACAGTGCTACAATTATTTTGGAAATATAAATTTTTTTCTTTTGTTTTATTTTTAACTTAACAAATGTAATTATTTAATGTGATAAATAGAAAGTTACTCTTTTACCCCTTTCCAAAATAATAAAAATGTGGTCAAAGTTAAATGTTTCGTCAACTAACAGAATTGCGGATGGAAACCATCCAAAAGGGCTTCCGCTACAACGTTACGATGGGTTTGGATGACGGTTGCAACAAATCAAAGGTTTGGAGAAAGTCTGCAAATATTTTAAAGGTTTGGGATGGCTGCTGCAATTATCCGTAAAATATATTGCACGTAAACCCAAAATTTTTCGTTCTTTTTTAACTATGCATTCTTCAAAAAATCACTATTCAAAAATGTATTTTTTTCCCCGAAAACCTGTTAAAATGGAGCTTAAACAAGGGCTAAAATTATATGTAGTGTTCTAAAAATGAGTTCAAAGATGTACAGAATATGAGTTTGAGCCAAAATTAAGTTTTTGAAATTTTTTTTTTACATTTCTTGCCTATGTTATCACTAGGGGTTGCGATCACACAAGTTCGTATATTTATTTGCTGTAAATCAAGTTTTGATGCTTGTAATCACTCACCGTTTTGGCCCTTGAGATCATTCTTTCATTGTCCTACATTGTGGTCCTCGAATTTTATTCTCTGTTCGGCCCAAGTTTTCCTATTATTACATGAAAGGTCCTTCAACTTTCAACTTTGACACAATAGTTCTCAATTTCCAAATTTTGTATAACTTTGATTCGTCTGATCAAAACTATCCCATTTTTCATCCGTTCACGTCTAAGTCAGATTTTTCCTAAATTAATTATTAAATAAACAAAATTGAGTATTTTCTTCAATATAAGCACTGTTGACCTCAATTTTTGTATCTTCAACGTGGTCAACAGATCCCAACGCCTCCCGTGTCCACGTAAGTTGAATTTTTGCACACTAGGACAAACCGTTAGCCACATGTGGCTTTCTTCGGTGGTGGTGGAATTAGTGCATGCACTCCAACGGTTAAGTCAGTTGAAGTCATAAGTATTTGAGCATGAGAGGTGGTTTAGACGCGAGCCTCTTACGTAAAAAGAGGTTCGGCTTTAGGGGAAAGACAGTAACAATAAGGAGAACAGGGTTATAACTTGAGAGTCTAAACTTGTATTATTTTTAAGATACCATATTATGTAAGCTTTTATAGTAGAAGTGTATGGATACTGACCATAGGATGAAAACATATGTGATGACCTTCTTGTCAAAGGTATCAATCATATGCATTTAATGCTAATATCATTTTATTGTCCAAAAGTTTGACATAAGACTTAGACTTGACCCGAGACTAAATATGGCAACGGTAGCAGTGACTTGCCTTATCAATCACTTACGAAGGAAATCACTTACTAAGATTGCATAAACATCTCTTACTTAACCCCTTACAGCCTAGCCCGCCATGAGGGTTCTGTTCTCCATATGGGTTGATTTCACAAATGGGTTTAGCTTTCCATAGATGTTCAGCCAAATTGCCTCTCGGGTTTAATGAAGTGGAGTGTTGGCCCAAGTTCGCCTATAGTGCAACTGTCACATAGGAGTTTCTGGATTCTCGTTGCAAGAGGAGTGACAAACACTCCCAAACGCTCATTTTTATTGGCTCAAATAATTATAACACTTATCAAGGCTCTTGATTAATAAGATAAATCCTGTTTGATGGAGATTAAAATTAGAATTTTAGTAGAATTAATATAAATTGACGAAATGCGTGGTTAAAAAGTTGTGAGATTCATAAAGTATGTGATTGAAATTAATTGTTTACTTTGAATTAGATAAAATTTAATTTTTAATTCCTACCAAACATGTCTAAATTTCCTCTAATTTCACACATGGGATGAGATACCATCACCATTCACCAACTATGTTCAAGAGTCCCACACAGTCTTTCTTGGTTATTACTCCTTATAGAGGTCAAGTGTGTTGGGTCCTCGTGTTTTGACTTGTTGCAAGTTGCAATTTCCCTTTCACATAGGACTCTCACGGACTTTCCATTTTCCTATTGTCTTTCTTAGTCTACCCCACAGGCAGAAATTTTCAACCATGCGACAGTGACTGTCTATAAGAAATGTAAGGTTGTGTTTGATTACATTTAATGGAAAGTATCAGTTTTCTACCCAAATTCCTATTTGGGGTGTTTGATTGCTATTTTTTTTCGTGGAAAACATTTTTCAACTTTTGAAAATATGTCTAATTTTCCTTGTTTTTAAGGAAAATATTTTCTTTTGGTGGAGGTGGTTTTTGTTTTCCTCAAAATAAAAAAAATATTTTTTTTTCTAAGTGATATTTTTCATGTCAATCAAACACTCTAATGCTATTTAGTACTATTGACACAAGTACGAACTTAAATGACATAAGAGACATTGAGTTAATCAAATGCATATGAAAAGAAGCTTTAAAGAAAGGAATGTTAATAGTAAAAATAGATCATGGACTCCCATTGATTTTGTTTATAGATTCTCAACAAACAAATGCCTCAAATCATGCTATCGAAAGGAAAACAATATTGTTTTATTTATAAGAACACAACACAAATCAAAATATAAATTGGTTAAAATTTAACGGAAAAAAGCACAACACATCATGTCTCTTTTGTCATCATACACTAATTATTCCACTATATTTTAGCTATTAGAGTGTTAAAAAAAAAAAAAAATCAGATTAGATAAACTTGTATCCGTAAAATCAATAAGTACTTATGATTTTAATCAAACAAACATAAAGAAAAAGGAGAATTCCTTTCCAAAATAAAAAGAAACCATAAAGGAGAATTCCTTTTGTCTTTACTTCATTTTCTAACTTGATCATTTTTAGATGTCTTTCATCGTAGAATTCCATCTTCTTTGACATATGCACCAACGGTCTCTCCATTTATTGGCCGACTCCATCTAGAACTATATCTTTAGTTAGTCAACACATCATTTCCCTTCATTTTCCTCTAGTACTCTTGTCACGGCATCTTTAATCATAATTGAGTCCCTCTTTGACAAATATGTTTTCAGATAAGATCTGGCCTTTGTTAGGGATGACAACGGTTCGGTTTGGGGTCGGTTCGTTCAAAACTATCACCAAACCACCAATTTTTTGGTCATACCATAACCGCACAATAACCACGAAAGCCGGTTCGGTTCGTATCTCGGTTCGGCTCGATTCGGGTCGTTAATAACCACGAAAATAAATTATTTTTAATTGATCCATCCATCGAATTAAAATGAAAACAAAAACATGATACTAAGTTAATGTAGCAAACAACATCCAAAATGAAAATGCAAAAAATATCATAATTCTCAAACACAAAATCCAAATTTAACAAACAATATTCAATAACTCAAAAAGCTCCAACCTCAATTCATATTCAATCTTCATTCTTCTCCACAACTCTTACTGGCATCCGTCAAAACTCAAAGTTGATTCCTATATAGTATATAAGAAATGTAACTAGAGTAATAAATCAATAATCCATAATGTTCTTAACTAAATATTTAAACAAAAAAATGTACCTCTTCGTCAATATCCTCGTCATCAGACTTTGCACAGGCTCCAGAATATGATGAAGGAGCAGAATTTTCTACAGACAAAAGAGGAAAAAATTAGCAATAAAAGAAAGTGCATAAATAACAAACATAAAACAATAAATCCTACCATGAATATCAGACCAAAGCCAATCTCGAGCATACATTAAAGCTTCTAAAGTCTTCGGGTGAAGCTTATTTCTATGTGGACTCACAAATCTACCACTTGTACTAAATGCTGACTCGGATGCAACAGTAGATACTGGAATAGCTAATAAATCTCTTGCAACCTTCTGTAAAGTTGGATATTTTATTGAGTTTGCTTTCCACCATGTCAATAGATCAAAACCGTCCACCCTAGGCAATACTGGTTCATCTAGAAAAACATCGAACTCTATTTTTACATGATCAGCAGTAACAGAAAGACTAACAAATGTATCAAAACCAGCCATGCGAAAATGTTTTCCACTAGTAGTAGACGACTCTGATTGTGAAGATGATGGAAACAAAGATGTATTTTCTGTCGAACGATGTGATCTCTTGTCCTCTTTGAGCAACTTATGACCAAATGCTCTAACCTTTTCAACCTCTTCCTGAGCTTTATCTCCAAAAATCAAAGGAAAATAGTATTCAACTAGTTTCATCTTGTATCTAGGATCCAATATAGTTGCAACAGCTAGAATTTCATGCATGCCACTCCAATATTTATCAAACCTTTCCTTCATGCTTGACGCCATCCATTTGACTTCATCGCAAGATGATGTGCTCCAATTACGGATTGCCAACTTTATGTCACAAATATTGGGAAAGTACAAATTGGCAGTAGGATATTTTGTTCCTGAAAATAATTCAATCGCTTCATAAAATATCTCCAACTTATCACAAATCTTTGTAGCCAATTCCCAATCACTCTCACTCGGTACACTTCTGTAATGAGGCTCTCTTTGCCTTAGTCGAGGAAAAAGTTCTTTGTAAAGCAAAGCAGTATGAATCATTAGATACGTAGAGTTCCATCGAGTCTTGCAATCTAATACTAACTTTTTTCCACAAGGGATTTTCATTTGTCGTGCAACTGCCTCAAATGTTTCAACTCTTTTTAGTGTTGCTGACCAATATGAAACACTATCGCGAATTCTCTCAACACTCGGGCTAATGACATCCAAACCATCCTTTACTATCAGGTTCAATATGTGTGCACAACACCGCAAGTGGAAAAATTCACCATTCAACAATAAAGAACCAAGAGAAAGCTTATCTAACATAATGTTAATCATAGCGTCATTCGTGGTGCAATTATCAACAGTCAATGTAGACAATTTCTGATCAATATTCCAATCAAATAGACAATCCATTAACACAGTAGACAGTGACTCAGCAGTGTGGGGACAAAGGACATATATAAATCTGTATGGATATGAAAAAAAGTTCGTAAGATAACTTAAAATTTCAGAAAATACGATAGTAGCTTGAAGTCTATTTTATAAAACTATTGTACCTCAAAATTCGGCTCTGAAGCCTCCAAGAATCATCTCTGTAATGTGCAGTGATAGCCATAAATCTCTTCTTTTGATTGGATGTCCACATATCAGTGGTGACTGCTATTCTACTATTGGTCCTCTCTAACAAGCCCATTACTTTTGTTCTCTCATAATCATAAATTTTCAAGATATCAGCCTTGATGATATTACGAGAAACAACTTTAAATAATGGTTGAATTGTATTACAAAACTTTCTAAACCCAGTATGCTCAACCATTGAAAGAGGATATTTGTGTAGGATGATCATATTTGCAAGTTCCGTCCTACCTTTCTCTTGATCAAAATTAAATGCTCCAATTGCAATCCTACCACCAGGTTCTTTAAATTGATTCAAAAATATCTTTTTGACATCCTTCTGACCTCGAAGAGGACATCTATTTAAATGAGCATGTAAATGACTTGTCCCATTTTTGGACTCACCCCTTAACTGTTTGTTGCATTGTCTGCAAATTGCTTTGGACACATTATTAATTCTCTGTAGCTTAAAATGCTGCCACACTGAAGAGGTCAATTTTCTTTTTCTATTTTCCTCAATCATCTCCTCATTATCACCTAAATCTATATGAATAGGATTTGCATTTACCTCACTTGGACTTTGTGAAGTAATTGGTGTACTTGTTGATGTATCTCCAACTTGAATTGAAGCAGAAGCACTTCCAATTGAAGCGGGGAGAGTAGGAACGGAAGATTCTGACCCCTGGCAAGACATCTAATTTCAAAAAAAAAAAAAAAAAACCAACAAACTCAAAAACTTAGGCATTCATTAATTTCATTAGGTGAAAAATTTACAAAAGTGGAATGCTAAACGATAGAGAAATAACTTACTCCAATTTACAATAAAACTTATCATTCAAGGAAATTTACAATAAAACTTACTCCAACTCAAACAGAAATAACTAAAGTGGAATGATAAACGATAGAGAAATAAAAAAAGATGTAGTTTATTTGTTGCACGAGAAATAAAAAAAGATGTAGTTTATTTGTTGCACCCCACTTTAGGGATATGATGGAGTATAAATTATCATTAGTTGATTACTAAGGAATTGTCAATAACCTCCTAATACATGGTCTCCTGACCTTTATAACCAATATGAATAATCTTAAAAACTTGTGTCCAAACAACGTCAAGGACGAGAAATCATGTACTCTCTCCATTGTTTGTTCCGGTGCTGAAGAACTATAATAGATTTTTTGCCATGCCCACAGTAGGCAAGGTCGATTACTATGGCAATATGCCACGGCCAAAGACTATTTATCAGGGCTACTGACCCTTGGCCATGGGTTACGACTGTGCTAAACCGGTTTAAATTTAATGCCCAAGTTACAGAAATTCTTCTCAGAATCAGCAGAAGTACAGAGAGAATCTAAGTTAGACGGGCCGAGCATGAACATAACCAGCAGCAGCTTGTGATTATAGCAGTAATTTATATTAACTACTTAGAAAACAAAGCCTGACTTCTTTCAATCATTTCATCAAACACTTTCTTTGCAAAACCCATTTTCCCCAATGTCCCATAATACTAATGCAGTGAATTAAATCCACACTTCAACATGGGCGTGCACTTCGGTTCCTTCAAATACAGAAAAACTCAAGCCACAACACCAACATTTCGCAAGAGTATTTCACTATTTTTCTCGTGTGAAGCAACTTGCAATTAGCCAATCACATACAAGATGATTCAGTTACAACTCACTTGGCACCATATTCAGTCTGAACACAAATGAATGTGGAACAGAGAACAAGAAACGAAGCTTTTTAAATTTTGGTCTTACAAAACAGCGAAAGCAGAAGAAGATGATTCAGTATTTCAGTTATCTCAAATAGTGGTAGGACTGTAGGAGCAGTGAAGCTCGTGGCTGTGTGCGTTTTCGTAGTAGGGTGAACCGGTGATGTCGTGAAGATAACTAGCTGGAGGCAATAAAGCGTCAGGCGTGGAGCTGTGGTTGCCGGCTGCGTGAGTTCGTGGTCTGTGTCTGTGAGTGTGATTTCACTGATTTGTGAAGTAAAGAGTAGGGTTTACGTCTCATGACTCATATACTCAATTTTATTATTCTATATTTCTATAATTTCTATTAGTATAATAGTATAATACTATGGGTTATGGTAACTGGGCTGTGGGCAGTTGGGCTGGACGACTGGGTATACTAAATGTATTGGGCAGAATTTTATTTTGGGCAGGATAAAAATAGTGGAAAGTCCAATAACCAATTGCTCAATTATTATTATTATTTTTTTTTTTACGGGTAATCGGTTCGATTTCGGGACAAGGGCGCAAATACCATACCCGCCCCGCCCCATAGCGGTTCAGCAATATCAAATACCATACATGCTCTATTGCACCATCAGTTCGGTTTTTTTCGCCCCATTCGGTTCGGTTAACCACGGTTTTCGGTTTTGACAGTTCGAATTGCCATCCCTAGCCTTTGTCCTTGTGACAAGGTCAATGAGGCCTGCACCTCAAGCCTAAAATCGGAGGAGGCCTCAGTTTTCCCCCTTTTTTAAATATTAAATGAAGTAAAAGGAAAATCCATTTTTCATTCCTTTTCCCTCCGACTCCGTTGTTTGCTCTACGGCCTCAAGCCTCCAACTCCAATTGGACTGGTGGTGACCATGCGACGGCCTCATTTCCTTATGCGGCTTCTTTTCTTCTTCTTTCGTTCCTTTCATACTTTCACAAATTACAAAAAACAACTAAACAAACCACAAAACAACTAAACAAATCGACCCTTTTTTCAACCCAAACCACTCGAGTCGCCACCTCTAGGCTCCAGCCAGCAATTGACTGCCATGTATGGAGCCACCAAGAGGGGGCTCGACCGGACGCTAGAGGCCCAACAATGTAGTCTGTGCTCTACACCTGTGCGTGCAGATGCAATGTGGACGGACTTGTGCAAAATCACAAATTGAATTTGTGAAATTGTGAGTTGTACAATTTGCAAATTGAATTTGTAATCCGTTTTTTCCAAAATTGTGAATTGTACAATTTCCTATGGATATGATCTTTTCTATGGTTCGGTTTTTACAATCTGATTTTTGAAAATAGTTAAATTGGATTTTTGATTTTTGATTTTGTAAGATTTTTGATGAAATTGGAATTTACAATAGGATTTTGAATTTACGATGAATAGATCAATGTAATAGAATTGTATATTTGTATTAGTGTTTGATGTTAAATTTTTATTTTAGGCTGGTGAATTGTGACAGTGGAATTCTCAAGGGTATGATTTCATAATTTTCGTCTAAATTCTACTTTTTAGTGAAGCAATGACTTGCCTTAACTTGTTATTGAATATATTAAAATTGTTTGAATCCTTCTCGGCTTATATAATTGCAGCTTGATCGGTTTTTATGATTGGATATTGTAAGATCAACAATTGCACAGGCTTGTAGTAACTATATTAAAAATTTTAATTGTGAGATGATTGAGATATTTTGTAATTGTTTTTTAAGTTAATCATTGAGCATTAGATATAGAATCATACGCCATACTTCCTCAATATAAGTCTGGTGCTCAAAAGAGAAAAAAAGGTAATGAAATGAAATTGCATTAACTCAAAGTCAAGCAGGGGATATTGACAAGTACTTTAAAATAACAATATGAATGTGTTGAATAAGGATGAAGTAGAAATTCAACCTGCTCGTGTTAATGAAATAGATGATAAGAATGAAGAAGTGAGTCGACTTGCCTATGTTAATAAAGTAGATAATAAGGAAGAAGTGATGAAACCTATCTGTGATAATGAAGTAAATGATAAGAAAGACGAGGGTTTCTTTTCTTTAGATTGAATGATCCTAGGAATTGTAAAATCATTGATCAAAGAATGAGGGATTATTTAGTTGAAATGAGCCCAAAAAGAGTTGATTCGTCTCATTTCCCAAAGTTTTTACAAATAGATATTTCAATTCTTCATAAGGTTGTACTTACAGAAAAACGTATAATTCCAAGAAAAATGCAATTTGAGAAAAGTGGGAGTGATGAGGTAAAGCAATCAGCAGAAGAATCTTGTAGAATAGAATACTTTGCTTTTATAATTGATCAAGCTCTATCTTTTCTATGGACTCGATTTGAATAATTCAAACAATATGAGTCAGCATTTAGATTTTTGTTTAATTTGAAGAGGTTATAGGATGCAACTTATTCAAATATGTTGAGCTCTTGTATGATTTTTGAGAAATATCTGGAACATAATGGGCGTTCAAATATTGGTCGAGATGATTTATGTCCGGAGATGATTTAACTAATTGTTTGAAACATTATTGGTTTTGTTATTTTATAATATAAATCTTTTGTATAATGTATTTGTTTGTTATTTTAATGTTAAGTTTTAAGTTAGCAATATGTTGCAAAATATATCGTTGAATTTTATATTTACGTTGATTTTGGGGGACCTAATTTATGGAGTTCGCCTTGAACCCCAACAATCATAGGACTGGCCCTGCTATCAACAACACGAAAATTGAATTCTTAAAACAACTTTCCTGTACTTTTGTCTTTTTTTCATTTTCTGATGTGTCTTTATAAAAGAACTTCCTCTTCTTTTGCATACGCATGATCACCACCAATGATAATATGTCAACCGCCTCTCAATTTCTTGGTGGTCCCAAAGGAGGTGGACCCTTCGTTTACCCGACTGGCCGACTCCATCTAGAAAATGAAGAGATCGGTAGCCCTGTAATTCCATGGAATTGCTTGCGTATATATTTTAAAGAAACTCGTGTACAAGTTTTAGAGATAGAATGAAAAGATATGTCTAGAATGAAAAGATATGTCCCCTTGACAACTTAGACATACATATATTCTATTTAGTGCTTGTTTCATAAAGGTTTGCCCAAATTTTATCAACTTTTATTTATGTTCAATTTCAATTTTAATATATTTCACGAGATCCACAACTTTGATAAACTTCATAAACACACTTTTCAAGTTTTATCCAACATGGGACTCTTTAATTAGTCAACACATCATTTCTCTTCATTTTCCTCGAGTTCTTTCGTCTCGGCAACTTCAATTAAAATTGAGTCTTGATTTTACACAATTTTTTTTTTTACATTATAAGATGATCAAATTTTATTTTTAATTACATAATTCATTGGAGTCATTTTTATCCAAACTTTTGATCAACTTTTCTCAAAATTGGCTAAAACTTGAAAAGTGTGTTTATAAAGTTGATAAAATTTGAGCAAATCTTTACGAAACAAACACTAAATAGAATATATGTATGTCTTAAGTTGTCAAGGGGACATATCTTTTCATTCTGTCTCCTAAATTTGTGCACGAGTTTATTTAAATTATATACGCAAGCAATTTTCAAGAAATTTCAGGGCTACCGATCTTTCACATTAAATTGTCTTCGGACAAATATTCATCTCTCGTCTATATATACCGAAACATTTAGCTTTTCATTTAAACTATCTATTTCTTTCTCAAACACTGAGAGTGACGAAGGAGTTGATAATCCCCCATAGGTATGGAGCAGAATGGGATGGATGAGTTTATCAGTTTTGACTACCCCAACACTACATTTTCTGAGAGTAGCAGCAAATTCAAAACATACCCTTTTGTTACTCCGGTTCGATCAGGAGCCGTCAAACGCAGAATCTGTACAGGCATCTTCTGCAAATTAATAAGTTTCTTGAAAATCACGTTTCCCTGCATGTTTTCGGGATCATGAAAACATGCATGCATATCAGCAAGCATATGAAATAATAATCTATTTCTTTGATTTTCTGCAAGTAATTGATCAGTTCAGTTTCGATATGGTTACTTCTTGTTGGAGGCTTTGTTTTTGTTGATATTTTGCATGTAGTCCGCTGGCAGTTTCAGTTTTTAAAATGTAAATACTTCTTTCTCTCTTTTTTCTTTCTTTGGGCATACTACCATCTACTAGTTTGATTCTTTCTTCAATTTTCAGATATAGAAATTTGTCACTGCACTAGGCTAAGCTAAGCCAGCTTGGTCCTCAGACACACGAGCTGCTAGGGTAGAGTTGAACTCGATTCGTGTGCACAATCAAGACTTGGTTTGGCCCTTTCGCCGATCGTGGGTCTCATAGGCCGAGTTGAGCCATCCACGAACCATGACCCATCAAATGGAGAACAAGAAACGAATATCGTAAATGTTTATCGAAAGGTCAAAACTCAACTGGTTATCACTAAAATTATGTATTTGTTTACAAGTAATGATTTTGTTGATGTATCTAAAGATGAAGCCTTATGTGTAAATGATACTGATAAATGCCAAAAAAAAAAAAAAAAAAAAAAAAAAAAAAAAATTGATGAAAAGAAAATCAACCAAAATTGAATAAATTGTCTAAGCACCGGGTTTAATTTGAGGAGGTGAAACGTGGAAATAAATTCACTAGAAACAAAAATGCATGTTGATGAAGCTTTTCTTTATCTTAGAACATTTCTAATGCAACAACGAATTACTCATAAATTTTACAGCATAAGCAAAAAATAAGTAGTTTTTAAAAACAATCTCTAAGAAGAAAAAATTGTCTTCATCGATGTACGGGTACAGTTAGACATGCTTCTCAGCAACTTAATTAATTCTGTTTCTATTTTTAGAATATTAGATTTTTTTCACTTCCTCTTTATTTTATTACCTTTTTCTTAATTTAATGAAAGACATGTAGACGAAAATTTAGATGGAACACATTGGATACAAATTTTAGACTTGATCGCCTATTCATTAGACTCCAATGCTGCGTTGGTTGAAAACTCGCCTATTTAAATGTCACATAAATTGCAATCTTGAGAATGCATCATCATTTTGTGTTAATTAGCACTTTCGAAAAGAGTTTGTATGATTCATATATCAAATACTAAAATATTATCTAATAAACTTGATCTTAATAGTCACCATGTTAATGTAGGATGTCAACGAGTCGAGTCAAGTCGCGAGTTGAAACTTGATGCTCGAGCTCGGTTCGGTTAAAATTGTCTAGCTTTTTTTCAAGCCCGAGTCGGGCCAAGCAAAAGCTCGCTCAAAATTTTTCGGCTTGGGCCAGCCCCTTTTTCTCTCTTTCTATTTTTTTATTTTTTATTTAAACTGCTGCCTTTTTTAAGGTAGTGTTTGCTGCCTTGAAATTTTACTGCCGCAAGGTCGTGTTTCTTTTTTTCTTTTTTTTTAAGTAAAAGGCTCGCAGGCTCATGGGCTGGCTCGAGCAAAGCCCGTGTCCCAAAATTTGGGCTCGGCCCGAGCCGAGCCAGCTAGGGCTTTTTGTGGGCTGAGCGACGGGCGACCCGAACCGACGAACTCGATTGACATCCCTATGTTAATAACAAGAAACTGTACATTAATGTCTTCATAGGATAGAATTATAAAGAACAGTTATCACTTTGCATCTTTACTTTTTGACTTGATGATAGAGGGAGTTCACGAAAGAACCCAAAGACGTTCGTATCTAATATTCTCATGTATATTTGTTGATACATAAAAATTCAGCCTAAATCGAACAGCCCAAGGAGTAAAGCTCAATTGGAGGATCCCCAAATCAGATAGCCCAAAGAACGAAATCCAATCAAACGAATCAAGGTGAAGGCCCAAATAAGGGGGCCCAAGAATGTGGTAACGCCATCGCCCAAATTTGCAAGTCGCTCAGAATCTGAACGAATAGGGTGTCATACGGTCGCCCAGAGCTGTTATTCTATTCTCGTCCAAACCTTCAAGTCGCCCAAGGTATCAACAGACATAACGCGTCGTGGTTATTAAGAAATGCAGTTACCAAGGCAGTTGTTAAAGCAGCCCTATCACGTTCTACGACTCAAGGAATTCAATCAAAAAGCGGTTGAACGATGAAAGGTAATGGCAGCAGTTAAAAGGCAGTTTTCATGACAAAATGGCCACTACGAAGAAAGTGGGTAGTTATAGGATGATCAAGCAGTTTTTAGAGCAGTTAATCACAAAGAGATAGTCTGTGAAGTATAAAAGGGAAAAAGAACATAGAAGCAAGGACCGAATCCAAAACTCTCGAACAGAGAATACGTAATTTTCATTTCCTTAGTTTTTAGACTTAAACACTTTTCTTTTAGTAACTCGTGTGCTTGCGCCCCTTGGAGGCACGTTGTTTTTCATTTCCAATTGTAAAGTTCATCGCCAATAAAAAAACACCCCTTTTTGGGACTTTGTCTCAAGAGGTTTTCGTCCCTTACACAATCGTCTGATCCTTTTTAATTGTTAGCGACTTAACCCGCGCGAAACAATTTGGCACGCCCAGTGGGACAGTGGTGTTAGGTGTTGAAAGTACAAAAGGTGAAACAATATGCCTCAGAGATCCGACAAGGAAGGAGCAAGTCAGGGAGGAATCCAGTCTGTAATCGAGCGATATGAGAAGCAGCATGCCTCTCCACGAACAGATGGACAAAATCAGAGCAGTAACAGTCGTTACGAACCAATGACGGAGTTGAGTCCTCGAACCATGCGTGCATTGCTTGGAGAACTCACGCAAGACGTCGTTGAACAGGATGCCATTGAATCAGGACGAATTACGTTCGATGATAAGAAAAAGATGGCAGTGGACGAGAATCCATTCCCACAGCCACTTGGGGTAAACATGGTAACGTCTGGATTCAAGAACAAGTTGCCAAAATTCAAGTTGGTCATAGACGATAGAGAAGAGGATACTAAAACACATCCCAGTGTCTTCGAACGAATCAAAGGGAAAGAACCAAAAAAGGACGAAAACGTCCTGTGTGCAAGGTGTAAAAGGGAAGTAAATGGAAACACGGAGAAACCAGGGACATGGCAGCATCCTCATCGCCCTGTTTTCTTCCCAAATATTCAGCCTGGTAGAGGGCAAGGTACATCATTCTATAGAGGACCGCCTTTTGAAAGGCAGTTCAGACCAGCGGATACTGGAAGAACATTTAGGCCGCAACCTCGCCGGCCAAATGTATGGCATTCATTCCAGTATAGTGCAGGAAGGGCAATACCCTTCGATGAGATGACTAAGACCCAACAAAGGCATTTCCACCGAAACTACGGACAGATGATGAGGCAGCAACAAGGAATGCCATATCCTAAAGCGCCTCTACTACTCAAGGTAGCCAATCAAAACGTCCTCAAAGGTAGTAAAGAGACTGGTACAGATGAATCAATGAAGGAACTGCCAGAAACCTCTTCTGGGAGATCAAGGTTTGAGAGGGACAAAAGGGATGAAGAAGATCCAGATCAGCCCCTTGCTATCCAATTCGGTACGTTGCCTCCTGTCGTGGCCAATAATTACCTACTGACCAATGAATTCAAGAATAAGGAAAAGGAAGAAGAGAGGGAGGACAACGAAGGAGAAGCCTGCGTGCTGGTATGTGAAGAAGGCCAGACTTCTGGAGAGGCCTACAACGATGAAGAGGACGATGGGATGACAGATATTGAAGAAGAAATCGACCTAGAAGCAGAAAGGAAAAAGAGGGGAGTATCGCGCAATACTCTGTTTAAGCAACTACATCAAGAGGGAGTTCGCGAAGTAGACTTGTTGGGGGAGCCATCTGGGCGTCCTTTCGATTTCTACGTACTATACGGGACACCCAAAAGGAAGAAGAGAGTACCTCGCTCTGAAAAGTATGGGTCACCTCCAAGGATAATGCCCCCTCCCACAGGTTGGATAACTGATGAGGAAGCATTAGAAAAAAGTAAGAAGGAAGTTCAAGAAACAGAAGATCAGCGTGACATACTGCATGTCGACTTATCACAAGGAGATAATTCGACAGAAAACAAGCAAGAGGTAGAAATAGAGGCTACCGAAAAGGTTATTTTTAAATGGCCAGCCATGAAATTAACAAAACACCTGAGGCCATTATACGTTAAAGCTCTAGTTAACGGCGTCCCAGTGGCAAAAGTGCTTGTCGACAATGGAGCAGCTATAAACACCATTTCATCTAGGATGATGAGGAAGTTCGCAAAGACGGAGGGTGATATGATTCCTACAGAAGTCATCCTCACTAGCTTCAATGGAGGAGCAACTTCAGCTAAGGGAGTTATGCCATTAGACATAACTATAGGTACGACTACTAGGACCACTGTCTTCTTTGTAATAGATGGTCCTACTAGTTACAACGTGCTCCTAGGAAGAGATTGGATACATGGAAGTCACTGTATACCCTCGTCGCTCCATTAATGCCTGATCTTTTGGAATGACAAAGGTGAAGCAGAGGTGGTACAGGCCGACCATAGGCCTTTTGTCGCGGAAGCAAACTCGGTGGAAAAATTCATGTACGAAGGAAACTATGGACCTGTCAGAGTGGTACAAGACAGGGAAGAAACTCAGGTTGTCGCGCAAAGCGAAGAACCATTCTCAGTGGACGCACTCACTGAGATGTTCAAGCAGATGAGGCCAAATATAGTGGCCCTGGAAGAGCCAGTGATTGGCAAAAGAATAATCAAGGAATCTTGAATGGATTCTGAGTTACAAAAGCAAATGGCCGATATTCAGGCCTTCAAAGCCAGACTGATGGCTTTCAATAAGGAATGCAATGACAAAGTGAAGGAAGAGACTGCCCTAAAAGCGCTGAAGGACAAGTTGGCAGTATTCGAGTTAGAGCAAAGTATTGGCCGAGAAGTCAACAAGGTGGACTGTTTAGAAGAGGAAGTACTTGCAAAAGAACTGGACGACGAAGTGATGCGGATTGCCAAACCTGGATACGCTCAAGCGCAAGACCCTCTGATCAAAGTAAATATTGGCGATGAAGGAGAAGATCACCCAACGTTCATCAGCTAGATGCTCGACCAAAATGTTAGTAACAAATTAATCGCTTTGTTAAAAGAGTACAAAGATTGTTTTGCTTGTGAATATGAACAAATGTCTGGTTTAGATAGAGACTTAGTGGAACATAGATTACCAACTAAGCCTAATTTTAAACCTCATAGGCAACCTCCTAGGCGTTTTGCTCCTAATGTACTCCCTGAAATTAAGAAAGAGATAGAGCGATTATTGAAAGTAGGTTTTATAAGAACAGCCAGATATGTTGAATGGTTGTCGAATATTGTGCCAGTACTAAAAAAGAATGGTAAACTAAGGGTGTGTATAGACTTTAGAAATTTAAACATAGTTACACCCAAAGATGAGTATCCAATGCCCACGGTGGATTCTTTAGTAGATTCAACTGCCGGACATGTCATGTATTCTTTCATGGATGGATATTCAGGATACAATCAAATCTATATAGTTGAAGAAGACATACACAAAACTGCCTTTAGATGCCCTGGATCTCTAGGATGTTTTGAATGGGTGGTTATGCCTTTCGGCCTAAAAAATGCAGGGGCAACTTATCAAAGGGCTATGAACTTAATCTTTCATGACATGATAGGCAAGTTTGTTGAGGTGTATGTGGATGACGTAGTGATCAAGTCCATTAAAGAAGATGACTATTTCGAACAGTTAAGATGTTCATTTGAACGAATGAGGCAATATAAGCTAAAGTTGAATTCCTTGAAGTGTGCATTTGGTGTTAATGCAGGGAACTTTCTTGGTTTCTTAGTACACAAGAGAGGGATTAAACTTGATAAAAATAAAGCGAAGGCTATCTTAGAAGCCAAACCACCTAGCAACAAAAAGGAGTTGCAAAGGTTTCTAGGCCAAGTAAATTTTCTAAGACGCTTTATTTCTAACTGTGCAGGGTGAACTAAAATCTTTTCGCCGCTATTAAAGCTGAAAAATCAGGACGAATTCGTCTGGAAAGAAGAACATCAAAAGGCTTTTGAAAGCCTGAAGACATATCTATCAAGTCCACCAGTGTTGGTGTCACCAATCCAAGGACGGCCGATGAAAGTGTATGTGTCGACTGAAAAAGAATCAATAGCTGGAATGGTCGCGCAGGAAGACCAAGTTGGTGAAGAAAGGGTAATTTACTATTTAAGTAGACGGTTAACGAAATGTGAATGCAATTACTCTGCTGTTGAAAAATTATGTCTTGTATTGTATTTCACATGTACAAAACTAAGGCCTTACTTACGGCTCGTGACCGTTTATTTAATTTCTAAGGTAAATTTAGTTAAGTATATGTTTTCGCGCCCTATTTTACACCAAAGGGTAGGCCTTTGGACACTAGCTTTATCAGAATTCGAAATACAATATATACCTCAAAAGGCAGTCAAAAATCAGGCTTTGGCTAACTTTTTAGCTGATCATCCATGCCTTGACATGCCTGAAGAAATCGAATTAGAAATCAATTCGTTCGAATTAAAACCTTGGGTGTTGTATTTCGATGGGTCAAAGACCTCTAAAGGTGCAGGAGTAGGAGTAGCGTTGATTAATCCTTTAGGGATTTGCTACAAGTTTGCATTCACCTTAGACAGAATGTGCACCAACAATCAGGCCGAATATGAAGCCTTAATTGTAGGCCTAGAACTAATGATAGATATGAGAATAAGAAATGTGATCGTTAGGGGCGATTCTCAATTGGTGATCCATCAATTGATCGGTGATTTTAAATGCCAAAGTGATTCCATTATGAGTCAATATGAGATCGCCCAAGAATTAATAGAAGAATTCGATCAAGTAGAACTCCAATGCGTTAATAGAATATATAACGACATGGCAAATGAGTTAGCCCAAATGGCATCAGGATACTCAAAGGTTTTGAATTGGACGTCTACTTGTGAATATTGAATCATACTGCCCGTGATTCAAAGAAGGGCGAGAAAAATTGAACTTCAGTGTATACAAGATGGAGATGCAGTGGATTGGAGAACAGAGATTAAAGGGTTCCTTCAAGAACCTGATGGAGGGATTAGCAGGAAGACAAAGCTATGTTTGCTGAATTACACACTAATAGATGAAGAGTTGTTTAAGAAACGCTCTGATGGTGTATTACTAAAGTGTGTAAGTTTGCAAGAAGCCAAGACGATCATGACTGAAGTGCACGAAGGGATATGTGGAGCTCATCAAGCTGGCCATAGGATGAGATGGTTAATTATTAGGAGTGGATATTTTTGGTCAAAGATGGGAGAACTATGCGTTCAGTATGCAAAAAGTTGTTTAGCATGCCAAAAACATGGTCCAATACAAAGGGCGCCAACACGAGAGATGGCACCTATTATTAAACCTTGGCCGTTCAAAGGTTGGGCGATAGATCTAATAGGGAAGATCCACCCTCCATCGTCCAAGCAACATACTTTTGTTATAGTTGCAACTGACTATTTCACCAAATGGGTGGAGGCGGTACCTTTGAAAGAGATCACCCAGAAGAATGTTATAGAGTTTATTCGTGATCACATTATTTATAGGTTTGGAATTCTACAAACTTTAATGGTAGATCACGGAACATATTTGAATGGGGATCAAGTGTACAAATTTTTGAGCGAGTTTGGGGTTAAATTAGTAAACTCCACACCGTACTACGCTCAATCCAACGGACAAGCGGAATCTTCTAATAAGATTCTGAAAAATATCATCAGAAAGATGATAGATGAGAACGCCAGAAATTGGCACGAATGTTTGAACAAGGCCTTGTGGGCTTATAGAACATCACCTCGGTCAAGTACCAAAATTACTCCTTTCCAACTTGTTTATGGACAGGAGGCCGTTTTGCCTATGGAAATCAACGTGCAATCTATTCGAGTGTGCTTGCAACATAAGTTGAATGATGATGAGTATGCCGAATCACTAGTTCAAAATTTGTTGAGTTTAGACGAATTGAAGTTGGACGTCTTAGATAGGTTGCAAGTTCAAAAGCAAAGAATGACTAAATTTTATAATAAAAAAGTCATAGCCAAGTCGTTCTGCCTGGGCGAACTAGTTTGGAAGACGATACTCCCTTTGGATACCAAGGATCCAAAGTACGGGAAGTGGTCGCCCAATTGGGAAGGACCATACAAAATAAACAGTGTGTTGCCTAATGGAGCGTACCACTTGGAAGATTTAGATGGCACCAAGCACGTAAGATTTATTAACGGCAAATATTTGAAAAAAATATGTTCCTTCTTTATGGGAATGTGAACAGATAAAAACATAACCAAACATTCTGGACGATCAAAAGATAATAAAGACAGAGCGAAATACGTTCGAATAAAGTTCTTTATTATCAAACGTTCATTACAAGAATACAAAAGATACAAATAATGGATGTGTTACAAAATACAACTAAAGTAAGATGATCTCCCAACTGATCGCTGAGTAAGCTTCACACCGCCTTCCTAAATGCATCGCTGCAAAGGTGGGGTTGACGAGTGAGAGGGTGTACTGGCCTCACAACCTTCCTAAATGCATCGCTGCAATGGCGAGGCTGAGAAACACTCTCAGCAGGCAAGCTGAGCCTACAAGCAGCCCAAAAATTGCCTCCCATCATTGACTCCTTGTGAAGAACGAAGAGACGATGGGAAGAATTTTGCAGGAAAGAACTTCGCTGCTGGCCAGAAAATATTTCCTATACCTCCCATACCAGAGGTGACATCAAGGTAAATATAAGGCGGACGGACTAAACAGTCCATTTTTGGATCAGGTTGCTCGTCAGAATGCCAAGATATGGCAGCAAATTGGTTTCGAAGAAGAAAATGAAGAGATGAAGATAGAGGATGAAAAATGTGAAGCATTTATAGGGGGTGAAGATGAAGAGATAGAATATGAACAGCCACATTTCTGTCTAATAAACGGAATTAAATAGCCCTAAGTCTTGGGAACAGTAGTGGGAATATCAAAAGGGAATGGACAAGATTCTTAGTGCAAAGCAGTTAAGTGCTTAAAGAATTGATGACTAAAAAATAAACGTCAAATAAATGCACAAAAAGTTAATGTTTATTAATAATGAACAAAGTTACAAAGAGAAAAATTGAATTACAAAAGAAAAAAGACATCGTATGTCTTAATTACAGTCTATCCCATAAGGAACGAATTCGTTCCCTAAGTTTTTCCCAATCCTTGTTCTGTCGAGAGGAAGTGATGTTCAATTCAGCCGCGACGTCATCATCATCAACCTCCACCTTCTTGTACTGCTCGACCAAGGACTTAGTTCGCTCAATTCCCTGGGAGGTGTTGCGCTTTTTAGCAGCCATCCTCGCCCTGCAGTCATCCATTTTAGCTTGAAGTTTCCTCATCTGAGCAGCCAAGTTAACCATCAAAGAGTCTTCAATCATGACTTCGGAGGATATTTCTTTCAATTCGTCCTCAGCCTTGTTAATCTCCATACGCAAAGACTCTTTCTCAGCTACGGCTCAAAGATATTGAGTACGCTTGGTCTTTAATTCAGTATTCTTGGCCAGCATAGAAAGGACCTCGGAGTGGATAACCTTCAACGTCGCTTTAAAATCGGCAGAAAGATTGAGCGACGGAAGTGTCAATGCTTGCTCCAACTTTGCACTCAAATGCTCAAGTTCATCCTTATGCCTGGCAGCACTGGCCCTTCCAATATCCATATCCATGAAGGATACGTACTCAAATATAAATTCCTTCAGGAACTTCAAGTCTTCCTCTGAAGAAGCAGCAGGATGATCGGATGGAGCAGGGCGAAACGTCTGAATTTGCCCCCAGGAAGCGAACAAGTCTTGGATAGAACGCACAATCCTGTCAGCATCCTGCAAAGAAGACTGCCAATATTGAAAATCCTTACTACAACGAACAAGGTGGAAATAGAAATGAAGCAAAAAGAAAAACTACCTTGTCGACAATCGTAGAAGATGGCGCGCCCTCAGCTAAGCTTGCCACCAGCGACTCATCCATTCATGAGGACTTCCTCTTGTCCGAGCGAGAAGATGTTGCCACAACGGGCGGACTCATAGGAGTATCTGCAAAGCTCAAGAGCAACAAATCAGAAACCAGTAGCACGAGCAAAGGTAAGGCATCAAAAAATTGAATTACCTTCTGCTTCGATATTTGGGGGGTCGACGCCCTGGGAAGAAGGTGGCTCATCCATGGGTTGTGATGAAGACTCTGGGACTGAAGATGTATCTTTAAGCATGGTCCCCTCATCAACCGGTTTGGATGAAATAGCCTCAGCAGAGGATGATGGAGCAGGAGTTGTCGATGCCAAAGCCTTTGAAGGAGATGCTGAGCTTTTCTGAAAAGTCCAAAAGATCATCAGTACACAGAAAAGTTTCAAATGTGGAAAAACATACTTGTAAATAGACCAATTTAATTACCTTCCTCCTGACTATAAGAGGAGCATCATCATCATCATCATCAACATCATCCTCCAGAATGGGAGATGCTGAGGCTGGCCGTTTGCGGCTTGGAGCACTCTTGGCCGTAGTAGGCCTGGCAGGGAGAGAAGAAGATGGACGAGCAGATTGTTTAGTGCGACGAGAAGGAGAGGGGCTCCGAATAGACAAAGGAGTGACCAAAACAGGAGGAGGAGAAGAAATACTCGGTTGGTCTAATGAATGAAAGGCACGATTGGCCTCAGTCGCAAATAATCTGAGCTTCACCGATGGCCAGAGTTGTTCAAAAAGAGGGTGAGTGGCATGACAAGAATTAAAAGAGGCTAATGAAAAGTGGCTTGATAAATGGAGGTTGCGAGCGTTTATAGCCTCTGCTTCCGCCTTATTAATGGTATGAAAACGGTCAATTAAGTTCTTCGAATAGCAAAGAGGAACAGGCCAAGTTTGGCCAAAACCAAGCTGACGAGCAAAAAATTGGGGAGCATAAATTTCTACCCCCGCTTTGGCATTGGTCCCAGTTAAGATATCATGGAAAAGCTCCCTCCCAGTTAAAAATTGGATCCAAATGAGTAGAGAGGTGCTCGCGCTATCTATAGTGGAAGGGGGATGTACATAGTTTGGAGTCAAGAAATGAGGGAAAGGAAAAAAGGAAGAGATTGAATCTAAAGAATAAAAGAATGAAAAAATGTCCCTTCTGGACATATTTACAGGAGTTAAGGACTCCATAA
>NW_019236492.1:312152-316316 GCF_002742605.1 Olea europaea var. sylvestris
GCGAATACCTCTTTCGCGAAGTGGCCCCAGCGGTAGAGAGTTCAGGAATGGAGGACCCTGAGTGCAGGGAAACAGCTGACCCACCTCCGCCTGTTCAACTACCTCCGCATTGTTGAAGAAAGGACCCAAATAGAACACATTACGTCCAACGTCGACGGGTGCGAGAAAACTTGGGGTTATGTATGGGCGACTCAGAAGTCTCTGAAAGTCATCAAAACTAAAGGAGTCGCTAGCTTGAGATTGTGAAGCAGCCATTGGAGAAGGAACGAAGCTTTCAGGGTTACGTAACAAGGAAGCAAAAGATGAACAGTGAATCATGAAAGAGACGCAAAAAATCTGAGGCGTGGTTTGGTAGCAGTGAAATGGCGTGTTTGGGGTTTATAAGGGTTTGCAAAACGACGCACCTTTTCAAGTTATAGAAGGAAACAATGATTGAAATTCTTGAAAATTTCGAACGTTGCTGGAAACACGAAGTGAATATGGCAAAATTCAATAATTGTTATTAATTCTGCCATATTGGGGGGTAATTGTTGATACATAAAAATTCAGCCCAAATCGAACAGCCCAAGGAGTAAAGCCTAATTGGAGGATCCCCAAATCAGATAACCCAAAGAACGAAGTCCAATCGAACGAATCAAGGTGAAGGCCCAAATAAGGGGGCACAAGAATGTGGTAACGCCATCGCCCAAGTTTGCAAGTCGCCCAGAATCTGAACGAATAGGGTGTCATACGGTCGCCCAGAGCTGTTATTCTATTCTCGCCCAAACCTTCAAGTCGCCCAAGGTATCAACAGACATAACGCGTCGTGGTTATCAAGAAATGCAGTTACCAAGGCAGTTGTTAAAGCAGCCCTATCACGTTCCACGACTCAAGGAATTCAATCGAAAAGCGGTTGAACGATGAAAGGTAATGGCAACAGTTAAAAGACAGTTTTCATGACAAAATGGCCACTACGAAGAAAATGGGTAGTTATAGGACGATCAAGCAGTTTTTAGAGCAGTTAATCATAAAGAGATCGTCTCTAAAGTATAAAAGGGAAAAGGAACATAGAAGCAAGGACCGAATCCAAAACTCTCGAACAGAGAATATGTAATTTTCATTTCCTTAATTTTTAGACTTAAACACTTTTCTTTTAGTAACTCGTGTGCTTGCGCCCCTTGGAGGCACGTTGTTTTTCATTTCCAATTGTAAAGTTCATCGTCAATAAAAGAACACCCCTTTTTGGGACTTTGTTTCAAGAGATTTTCGTCCCTTACACAATCGTCTGATCCTTTTTAATTGTTAGCGACTTAACCCGCGCGAAACAATATTACGTTGAAAATTTAAGGCCACCGACAAATGGAGCTATGGAACTTTGATTAGTTAGATAAATATCCTCTATTTTCAAACATGGGATGAAAAACCATCAAACATTCACCAATAAAACATGTTCAGGTGTCCAATGCAGTATTTCTTTGTTAGGTGGGTCCCCTTGTTTTGACTTATTGTCTATTGCAATTTCCATTTCACATATGATTCTCATTGACGGGTTGACTTCCCATTTTCCTATCGTTTTCTCAGTCAAACCTTTCACAAGAAGAAGTTTTCAGCCATAATTGTTATCTAGAATTACTAATACTAAAAAAAAAAAAAAAAAAAAAAAGTTGAACCCCAACCTTGAGGGTCCCCACAGCCCCACCCCTAGAATTTTGTGAGGGAGGTAAATCGCGGGATGTGCTCCAATAGGCCAGAGAACAAGAGTTGCATGTACACTGCGCCTACAAGGAGTCAAATTCCATGTCTCAGAAATCGAACTCCCACGCTGCGGTTAAAGAAGTACTAATACTAAATGCCAACTTAGATGATATATTTGTAGATGTCATTAATTAATAGATGAACTTAAAATAGAAAAAATGTGTCACATTTAAGACATCTTGTCACTTACAGTCACATAAGCTAGCTTTTACACATAACATTATTCCCTTAGAAATAACAAATATACATAATTAAAAATACATATGTTATTATAAAATTTTCCATTAACAACTTATATCGTTAATATTAATTTGATTCGAAATGCAAAGAGAAGTTTAATAGATCAAATGCATATGAGAAGCTTTATATTTTCGCCCTTATGTCTCAAATAATGTTTCTGACAAAATAATTTTCGGGAACACATAAAAAACTTATTTTTCACTTGTATTTTTATATAATCAAAATAAATAACAAATACAGAAGTTTGACAAAATATTTCTCTCTTATTGCAATGTGTGTTAGTGGAATATTTGGACAAAAATAATAGAGATGAGATGTCCTAATTAATTGAAAGTTAAAGATAAAATGCAAGACTTAAGTGCTAAAATTGTATAATTCTTGGGGATCTTCATTGAAATTAAAATATGGTGCAGATAATATTTAAAAACTGTGACATAAATATAATTACTTGTAATGAAATACAATTTACGATGTGAAGATAGAAAAAAAAAAAATTACAACTATATCAATATAAATAGTTGAACATACAAATATGTCTTTTAGTGTAGAGTAGTGTTATTTAACCTCATTGGTATTAAAACACCAGTTTAGGAGAAGTTAAGTATGTTTGGTAGCAATTTTTCATCTCAAAAAATTAATTATTTGATCGTTATTTCACTATATAAGTCGTCATTTTTTTACTTCCTTCTTTCACATGTAGGACCTACTTTTCTATTTAACGGCCAAAAAATCAATTATCAAAATCACGACCAAACAAACCTAAATGTCATTAAATGAAAGGTAAAATTAAATTAATAACATAATTTCACCTTTAATTAAATCCATCACATGATATCACATAAATTGGTGTCTAACACTATCACATATATTGCAATAATTATCACTTTACATAGCTTTTAAATTTTATAACTACTATTTCATTCTCATTCAAACACTCGAAGTGTGTTTGGATTGTTGTTTTTAGTTTTCAATTTTTTAAAACATCGAAACTTTATTGGTCTAATATTTTTGAAAATAAATTTTCAAAAATAAAGTTAAACCTATAAAATATATCTCAAAACATTTTCTTGATGTTTCCAATGTTTTCAAAAACACAAAAAGTACTCAAGACAAGGGAAATAAGCATTTAAATAAAATTATAAAAAATATACAAATTATTTAAAAACAATTATACAAAATATATAAAATTATAAAAAAGGTAAAAAAATTAAAAAATCTAAAAAATATAGTACTTTCAAAAAGATAATAAATATATTGTTTATTTAAATAAAAAAATTATTTAAATGAAGATTAAAAAAATTAACTTCACGTCATTAATTTGTTGGATATTGGTTAAATAAATCGAGAATTGAAAATCGATTAAAGTGACTTCGTATCGATTTCGGCCAAATACTCAAAAGCTCGACTCAATCCGTTTAGGCAAAATTGTTCGCCACTTCGCCGTTTCGGGGCGCACAAACGGGGATCGACCTGCCCGGTCAGGTCGAGGGGACAGCGCCCCCCGTGGGGGCTCGAGGGCAACGCCCCCGAAAGAGAATTTTGATTTCTCTGCATGTATTGAAGGGTATATTTGGCATTTCGAAAACCAATATCGGATGAATGAGAAATTACGAAAAAGGACGAAAATCAAGTCAATATATTTGACCGTGCGACCGCATGGTTGGTAAACCGCACGGTTGTCCGGTGAATAGACACCTTTTCATAAAGGTGCATTGTTTGGAAAGGGTGCATGGTTTGGCCTCAACCATTTCGTCCACACCCTTTCATGGTCTATAAATAGGACCCTTTGGGTGTCCTATTCCTCACAATTTGATATGCAAAACATCTCTCATCCTCTCTTCTATCTAAAATCAAAATCATTTCATTTATTTTGATTTTCCTTCATTTCATCCTTGGAGTACATAAGCCTAAATTTGGTTCGTTGTACTTGTGTTTTGGAGTGCTACAAACACAAGTGTAGCCGTTGTATCTTTAGAGTCGATTGCCGAAATCTGTAGGCACCGTTGCGGGGCAAATTCGACTTAAGGACAAAGAGTCCAACTCTTGCCTCGGCTTTGTCCTTACTTTCTTCTTCTTCTTGTTTGTGTTTTCTTTATCGTTACTCTGTCCAATTTTCGGCACGGATTTACAAACCATCATTATACTTATTTTGGCGTCACTATTCACAAAATTCCTCCAACAATCTTAAGT
>NW_019236492.1:316557-318684 GCF_002742605.1 Olea europaea var. sylvestris
ATAGGGCATCTTTGATTGCTTTGGATGCATGGAAATATTCGGACTTCTTATGCAAGAATTACATTCTTAATGGCTTGGACAACGCCTTATACGGTGTATATTCCTACAAGAAATCTGCAATGGCACTATGGGAGTCCTTGGAAAAGAAGTACAAGACCGAAGATGCCGGAACCAAGAAGTTCATTGTGGGAAAATTTTTGGACTACAAAATGGTAGATTCGAAGACCGTCATCAGTCAAGTGCAAGAATTGCAAGTCATACTCCATGACATTCATGCGGAAAATATGTTCGTGAGCGAATCATTTCAAGTGGCTGCAATTATCGAGAAACTTCCACCCATGTGGAGGGACTTCAAAAACTATCTCAAGCACAAGCGCAAGGAGATGAACATTGAAGAATTTGTGGTCCGATTGAGGATTGAAGAAGACAACCGAAGTTCGAAAAAACGAGTTGGGAATAGCATACCACAAGCAAAGGCAAATGTGATAGAATGTAGCAACAACAAAGGAAAGAAGAGAAAGCATTCCGTTGAATCTACAAAGAAGAATGCAAAGAAGTTCAAGGGCAATTGCTACAATTGTGGAAAGGCTGGACATCGCTCGGTTGATTGTCGCAAACCTAAGAAGCAATCCCAAGCCAACATTGTCGAATCTGATGCCATATCAAATGGCATGTCCGATATGAATTTATCGACAGTTGTTTCTGAATGCAACCTTGTTGGAAATCCCATGGAATGGTGGGTTGATACGGGTGCAACCCGTCACATTTGTGCCGATAGAGGAATGTTCACATCATACACTTCAACTGAGGGAGAAAAATTGTTTATGGGGAACTCCTCAACATCCAAAGTGGAAGGACAAGGCAAAATGGTCTTGAAGATGACGTCGGGAAAAGAACTTAGCCTCAATAATGTTCTTCACGTACCAGATATTCGCAAGAACCTTGTGTCGGGTTCTTTGTTAAGCAAGAATGACTTTAAACTAGTCTTTGTATCGGATAAGTTTGTACTTACCAAAAATGATATGTATGTAGGCAAAGGCTATGTAAAAGATGGACTATTCAAAATGAATGTCCTAACTGTTGTGCCAAATGCTACAATCAATAAAACGTCATCTTCAGTTTATATTCTTGAGTCATGTAATCTATGGCATCATAGATTAGGACATGCAAACTTAAATTCAATAAGAAATTAATGAATTTAAGTTTACTTCCGAATATGCATTTTAATAATGGAAAATGCGAAACATGTGTAGAGGCAAAAGCGGCCAAAACACCATTTCATTCGGTTGAACGAAACACCACACCATTAGAACTAATTCACACGGATGTGTGTGATTTGAAGTTCGTACAAACAAGGGGTGGTAAAAAGTACTTCATCACATTCATAGATGATTGTACAAGGTACTGTTATGTGTACTTGTTGAAAAGCAAAGATGAAGCTTTGGAAGTGTTTAAACACTACAAAAATGAAGTTGAAAATCAACTTGGAAAATGAATTAAAATGATTCGTAGTGATAGAGGTGGAGAATATGTTGCACCGTTTGAAGAATTTTGTGCAGAATCTGGAATAATTCATCAAACAACGGCACCATATTCACCACAATCTAATGGAATTGCTGAATGCAAAAATCGAACGTTAAAGGAAATGATGAATGCAATGTTGATTAGTTTGGGCTTACCTCAAAACTTGTGGGGGGAAGCCATACTTTCTGCAAATCATATCCTTAATAAAATACCCCACAAAGATAAGGTTGAATCACCTTACGAATTATGAAAAGGTCGGAAACCTTCCTACAAATATCTCAAAGTGTGGGGGTGCTTAGCGAAAGTACAAATACCCAAACCTAAACAAGTTAGGATTGGACCAAAGACAATTGATTGTGTCTTTATTGGATATGCTATCAATAGTAGTGCATATCGATTCTTGGTTCACAAATCCGAAGTACTTGATGTACACGTAGGTACAATTATTGAATCAAGAAATGCGATCTTCTTTGAAGACAGTTTTCCGTGTAAAGAAAAGGAAGTAAGTTCAAATAAACGAACTTATGATAACATACATGGAAAGAATGATGATCTTCAAGTAAATGAAGAACCGAGACGTAGTAAAAGGCAACGAATTCCAAA